>NC_081410.1:395830525-396130525 GCF_030272615.1 Cryptomeria japonica
AGGCTAGAAAAATAGGCCGAAAAATTGTAGGATTCCAAGACAAGGCAAAGAAAGATGCAGAAGCAAAACTTGAGAAGGAGAGGATGAAAGTTGAAAAGGCAGCCAAGCGTGCAAAGAGGACAAAAGATGTGGCCATAGTCGCAGAACCTTTACCTATTTGACACCCAATTCTCATGGAAATGATGAACCTCTTGTCCCCAGCCTTTGTAGCTATTAATACTATGCAAGTTGGGACTGCACTTGGATCCTCAGACACCATGCAACTTATTTCAGGTGTAAACCAAACATTCCTTGCTCAAATAGCAAGTTTCTTACAAACCCCTCCCAGTGAAGAAAAAAATGTTGTTGGTCCAAACCCTAGTAGGCCACAGTCCATTGGGGTTGGATTTATGACACCTCCTCCATTTAATACCCATATGGAGAATTGATCGAGTCTAATGAATTATATTTTGTGAGCCCTCCGAAGAGCAGATTTTGAGTTTTAAAATAATTGTGATGTGATTATAGAATGACATACTATCATATTTTGTAATGTGATCAGAACTCCATTGTTTTCAGATATCTCAGATGGATATTCCAATTAATTGATGGTGTTGTTGTAAATCTCATATGTTTGTTTTTTGTGATGTGATATTTCTCATATATTAGTTGAACTGATCTCATATATTTCTCACTATCAAAAAAGGCCACTTAAGTGTTCAAATTGCTCACTATCAAAAAGGCACTATAAGACAAGACATCTTTTAAGGCACTATAAGACAATTCTTTGTCTGATTTTTTTCTCAAATAGAGCACTTGCTTTTGATCAATATAAACTAAGTGTGTTTCTTAACTAAGTGTGTTTCTTGCATTAATATGAACTAAGTGAGGAATTTAAACAAATTGAAACACAAACAATTTAGAAATTGAAACATAAACAAATCACAAATTGAATTGTCTACTAGATCATTGTGAAAGTACAGGTCCAACAAAGAGAAGATTGAAACATATGAACTAATTGAGGAATTTAAACAAATTGAAACACAAACAATTTAGAAATTGAAACATAAACAATTCACAAATAGCATTGTCTACTAGATCATTGCCAAAGTAAAGTTATATCGACTTTACCTAAGAGGAATGCTTGTTGTCTTCGACATAGTGACTCCTAGATCCTTGCCTGTCATAACAATCACAACAAAATGCAAAACAAACTAAAGTGTGTTAAGAAACACATTTAATAAGAAATGCATAACTACCTAAGATATCTACACAAATTAATATTAAATGTAAGCATTAAAGGCATAATCTCCAAAGAATTGAAGGGTGTTAATAAACATATTTACATTGATATGATGATCTTCCACAAGTATGGTTCTTCCCTCGATGCTCTAGCATGCCTGCAAAAAATAGTAATAATTGAGGGTAGCGTAACATTGTAACAACGAATCATCCATACATTATTGAATGCAAAACAACTTTTTGACCGTCTTTAACATTTGACAACATGCATACAATCCTTACACATTTATACATACATATTCAAATGCATAAGTACATACATATACATATCCACCTACATACATATGCACATGTACATAGAATTGCACATATGCACATATACATACATATGCGTATGCATATGTATAACATACATGCATATTGCAAACAAATAGTTACCTAAGGAATGTGCAAAGGGAATTTGCAGAACTCGAAAATATGCAATGAATTGGATTGTAATGAAAGTGATATGGAAAATTTTGTCTTATAATATAATTCGAATGTGCAATGCATTCAATTATGGTAGCTAGCAATTTTAAAATTTGAATTTTTGTGGGAAACAGTCATTCATGTCATATTGAATATGCAGTCCTCCATTGCTTCGAATTGTTCAGTTTCCTTCTACACACACACACACACACATGTATATGTGTGAGTGTGTATGTGTGTATGGACAATAACCATATATGTATGTGTGTGTGTGTGTGGACAATAAACATATATGCACATTAAACTATAAGAGAGCATTGAAATGAAACTGTAAACCACATACAAAGAAATCGTCAATATACAAAGCATAATGTAGCTACGAAGGAGTATAAACCATCATTGGACATCCAATATGGCTATTAATATTATTTACAGTGACTATATTGAAATAAATTATGGCTTACTGAAAATAGTATAATTTAAATTGAAAGATTTATAACATTTAACATTGATTGTAGAAGGAAATTAGTTATTCAGTGTGTACCAATCTGAATGACTGCCCTTGAATAAGGAAACTGTTGTTGACTACAGCAAGTTCTGTGGCTATATGGTTATTGTCTATATACATATAAAAATATATATAGACAATAACCATATAGCGACAGAACTCGAAACAACCATCGTTATAGAACATATTATGCTATTGTGTGTTTCTTCATGTATACATATACATGCATATATATACATCATGTATATGTACATACATGTACACATGTATATATATACATATACACATATATGTATATGTGTGTATATATGTGTATGTGTATACATATATATGGACAATAACCATATAGGCACATAACTTGAAACTGTAAATAACAAGGAGACAAATTAAAAGCATGAGATGCAGGAGTAAAATATGTAATTGTGATGTGATTGAAAACTGGATATTGTTGATATTCTATTAGATAGTGAACAATTCCATCATTGGACATCTTTCAAAAAAATAAAAATGCTACCGTATAAATATATATACAAAGACAGATCATTGAAATGAAACCCTCAATGCCATTGAGATAAATGATGAAAAACAAATCTATTTCTGTAACTCATCGTTGAACATCTTTGAACAAAATTAAATGGTACTGTGTCTCTATTTTTGTATGCATGGTAATATAGACAATAACCATATAGCCAGAGAACTCAAAAAAGCCATGTAGGAGTTCAGTATGTAACTGTGATGTGATTGAAAATTGGATATTGTTGATATTCCACTAGATAGTGAACAATTACATCATTGAACATGTTTCAATAAAAAAAAATGGTGTTGTGTGTGTGTGTGTGTATAAATAGACACACACATAGGTACCGAACTTGAAACATTATATAACAAGGAGAGAAACTAGAAGCACGAGATGCATGAGTGGAAGATGTAACTGTGATGTGACTAAAAAGTGGATATTGTTGATATAGTATTAAGATGCAGATTCATTTCTCAAATGAGTAAATGGTTGAATGATGTTGTTGTATTTCTCATATGAAATTTATTGGAAGTAATATATGGTATGCCTGATCATATTATTTACAGTGAGTATATTAACAAATTGAAGACAGAGCAAACAATGAAAATGCCACCAAAAATCTTCATTTCCTAAGTTTTTAGAGCCAAAAGGATAGTGAGAGTTCATGCCACGTGTATGTGAGAAGGTTGTTATATGTCGACAATAACACACACACACACACACATATATACATATATATGTGTATATATGTAATGATAAATAATGAAGGGGTTTCGAATAATTATGAACAATAATCAATATATTTTGCATTCTCTGTAATGATTTTGGCATTATAAACAGAGAGACACCATTTAACAGCGCACCCATAAAATGAAATGATAAATAATGAAGGGGTTTCGAATAATTATGAACAATAATCATTTTTTTTGCATTCACTGTAATGATTTCGATATTATAAATAGAGAGACACGATTTAACAGCGCACCCATTAACCATTTAACACACACACACACATGTGTGTGTGTGTGTATGTGTGTGTATGTATATATGTAATGATAAATAATGGAAGGATTTTGAACAATTATGAACAATAATCAATTTTTTTCGCATTCACTGTAATGATTTTGACATTATAAACAGAGAGACACCATTTAACAACGCACCCATAAAAGGAAATGATAAATAATGAAGGGGTTTCGAACAATTATGAACAATAATCAATTATTTTCACAATCACTGTAATGATTTCGGCATTATAAATAGAGAGACACCATTTAACAACACACCCATAAAAAGAAATGATATATAATGAAGGGGTTTTGAACAATTATGAACAATAATCAATTTTTTTTGCATTCACTATAATGATTTTGGCATTATAAATAGAGAGACAACATTTAATAGTGCACCCATAAAAGGAAATGATAAATAATGAAGGGGTTTCGAACAATTATGAACAATAATCAATTATTTTTGCGTTCACTGTAATGATTTCGGCATTATAAACAGAGAGACATCATTTAACAGCGCACCCATAAAAAGAAATGATAAATAATGAAGGGGTTTCAAGCAATTAGGAACAATAATCAATTTTTTTTGCATTCACTGTAATGATTTCGGCATTATAAATAGAGAGACTCTATTTAACAGTGCACCCATAAAATGAAATGATAAATAATGAAGGGGTTTCGAACAATTATAAACAATAATCAATATTTTGGCATTCACTGTAATGATTTCGGCATTATAAATAGAGAGACACCATTTAACAGCGCACCCATAAAAAGAAATGATAAATAATGAAGGGGTTTCGAACAATTATGAACAATAATCAATTTATTTCGCATTCATTGTAATGATTTCGGCATTATAAACAAAGAGACTCTATTTAACACCACACCCATAAAATGAAATGATAAATAATGAAGGGGTTTCGAACAATTATAAATAATAACCAATTTTTTTCGCATTCACTATAATGATTTCGGCATTATAAACAGAGAGACACCATTTAACAGCGCACCCATAAAAGGAAATGATAAATAATGAAGGGGTTTCGAACAATTATGAACAATAATCAATTATTTTTGCATTCACTGTAATGATTTCGACATTATAAATAGAGAGACATCATTTAACAATGCACCCATAAAAAGAAATGATAAATAATGAAGGGGTTTCGAACAATTAGGAACAATAATCAATTTTTTTTGCATTCATTGTAATGATTTCGGCATTATAAATAGAGAGACTCTATTTAACAGTGCACCCATAAAATGAAATGATAAATAATGAAGGGGTTTCAAACAATTATAAACAATAATCAATTTTTTTCACATTCACTGTAATGATTTCGGCATTATAAACAGAGAGACACCATTTAACAACGCACCCATAAAAGGAAATGATAAATAATGAAGGGGTTTCGAACAATTATGAACAATAATCAATTTTTTTCGCATTCACTATAATGATTTCGGCATTATAAACAGAGAGACACCATTTAACAATGCACCCATAAAAAGAAATGATAAATAATGAAGGGGTCTCAAACAATTATGAACAATAATCAATTGTTTTGTCATTCTCTGTGAGGATTTCGGCATTATAAACAGAGAAACACCATTTAACAGTGCAACCAAAAAATGAAATGAAAAATAATGAAGGGGTTTCGAAGTAAATGAAGAGATATTCAATTGTTTTACCATTCTGTGTCAGGATTTCGACATTATTAAACTATAACAGAGCATTGAAACGAAACCCTAAACCGCATACGAAGAAATCATTAATAGACAAAGCATAATGCAGCTGTGAAGGAGAAAAACCATCATTGGACATCCAATATGCAAGGAGGAAGAGTGATCGTTACCTATGAGAAAGCCGACGAGGAGGGTGCAGAGGAGGTTGCAAAGGAGGCCGAGGTTGTGAGTGAAGAAGAGGTTGCAAAGGAGGCCGCTGACAGAGACACGAGGTTGCGAGTGAAGAAAATGCAACTAAAAATCTTCATTTCACTAAGTTTTTAGGGCAAAAAAGATAGCGGGAGTTCATGCTACGTGGGGCCACCATACCTATGCGGGAAGGGGGTTATGGGTGGTCAAAATGTTTTTTGACCACCCATTTTAAACATTTTTATATTCATAATATTTTTCATTATATGCATATGATAATTTTTTTAGGTTAATTTTTTTTTATAAAAAGGTGAAAAAAATATTACTTTTTAGGTATTTTATAAATGGATATTGGCCTTTTTGTGTGCGGGTATTGGTGCAAAAGAGGTCAAGTATCGGGCGATGCTTTGAAATGACCACTTTTTTGACCTTTCGATGCATAACGACCCCTAGAGATCGGATCGTTACTACCCAAAAGATAGATCAATAGGTTTAAGAAGTTAAGTCGCATAAGAAGACAACCAAAAAAAATATCAAAATTCGATGTATCGTTTAGGATCTATGGTTGCACGAAGTTAGCTATGATGGCTATTGGTGTTCTTCCCCTACTTCAACGGAAGAATTCTTGAAAAAATATTTGTTATTGCATAGTTACATTTCTCCAACCTGTACTTGCATACTCTTGCTCCTGCATAAAGATTGATTGCTTCACAGAAATGCCATCTCTTCCAATGGAACAACTGCAGGTTGCTCACAAAATATGTTTGATACAAAGGCTTTATAAACTCGAAGCAAATTCAATGGCAAGGCATAAAGTCAAATCCAACAACATTTGCCATCATCCTCCCTACTCTGCACAACAATGGAAGAAGCCTTTGAACAGGTTTGGATGTCCATCAAAGCATAGTGAATAGGGGTTTTTGTCAGACATTGCAATTGAAAATGCTCTTGTAGATATGTGGTATTGATAGAATCGCTCAAAGATATGCAAAAAAGGAGGAAAAGACAATGCACAATAGTTGTTTGATGAAATGCCTCAAGGAAATATGCTCGATCATAGATAAAGCCTGTGTATAAATCAAATTCTATAATCTTCCCAGCATCTCACAGCCGCAATGATAGATATGGAATAGCGTTTCAGCCTCCACCAAAGCGTAATGCTTTTGGTTTTTGTTACAAAGTATAGTTTTCATCGCTTTGGTATACATGTTTGCAAGGCGGAGAGGTAATTAAAAGGAAGGTAAGTTGTCTAACAAAATGCCTCGAAAAGATGTCATCGCATCTGTAGGACATATAAAGCACCTGAATTGTTTGACAAAGTGCTCGAAGGAGACTTAACACGCTGCATTGGTAGATGTTATGCAAGATATGAAAGCATAGAGAATGCAACTGATCTGTTTGGTAAAATGCCTTGATGGAATGTGGCAGTTTTTGAATCTGCACAATAATGAATTTGTTGAACGGGCATTAGAAGCTCCCAAACGAATGCAAATTTGCAAGTGTAAATATGAATTTCAAAATTTCTGCCAGTAATTGTTGGAATTTATTGTCCCTAAGCCGACTCAGCCCCCAACGGACATATCTCCCCACCTGCCACCTACCTGGTAGGAGAGAGCTGAAGCAAGACCATCCTGGAGAAGATTTGCTTGGGATCTCCATCCCAAGTGGGGAATTTTGAATGGACAACATATAGACAAAAAAGGAGAATGTTATTCTCCAGAAGTTCAGAGAGATCAACAGTACAGAGAGAACTGCAGATCAACAGATCAGTGAAGAAGTAGTGCAGCTCCAGAGTGAGTGCAAAGAATAGAAGTTACAACAGCAGTCTGTAGGTGTTAGTATGTGGACTATCAGTTGAGCAGAGATCGCTCTTGATTGCCCTGACAACGTGTAGTTCCAAGTGAGCAAATCTGATTTGTAGTGAGCTCAGAGAAGCTCCATTTTGTGTAGAATAGAGCAGCTCCCGATCGCTGCCTGTAGATTGTAATCTTTAGTTAGTTTATAGTTTGTATTTTGTGTTTTATGTAATTTCCAACCAGTTAATAGAAAGCAAGAATGCTTGCATGTCTCCTTCTATGTTTATAAATTTATTCTTCTAGCTGTTTGGGAATTGAGACAACAGTCTCTATGTGTGCATTGTTTCGGGTTCACACAGCTTGAGAGATTTTTTTGTCTCTCTCCAATAATCTCCACACGAAACTTTGAGACATGTTATAGACATGCATCGAAGCATCAAGGACAGATGAATTTTTTCAGGTGTTATAGTTGCAAGTGCACTCGTGTACATGTATGTCAAAGGTGGAAGCATGTACAATGAATGCCAACTGTTCTGCCGAATGCATCAAAGAGATGCCATCTCATCAAAATGCAATGATTGTGATAATTGTAGAAGAGGTATTTATTGAAAAGGCTCTAGAAACTTCAAATCAAATGTAATCTGCAGGCATAATGCCACCTTACACAATATATATCATCTTATCACTCGTGTCAAAATGGAGGACTAGGAACATCGTATGGGAACCCATCGAATCACAATGGTTGGGAATTTTTATCAGACGTTGCTATTATAAATTCTAGGAGAGAAGCATGCAAAATGTGCGAGCATAGACAACGCATGAACTCTGTGATAAAATCACGAAAGGTGAAAGGCCGAGTTCTACAACCTTTGCCAGTCGCTTCATCGTGCACAAATTAGGAGCTTTGGAATAGGTTACGTCATTCAATTTTTGTCAGATACTAAAGTTCGCAATGCCCTCGAAGACATACATGCGAAATGTGGAATTATAGTTATTGCACCTGAATTGTTTGACAAAATTTCCCAATAGAACGCCATCTCATGGATCGCAATTATTACAGGATATGCACATATTGATTTATTGAAATGGCTTTCAAAAATTTCAAACGAATGCAGTTAGCAAGCGTAAAACCGATTCTATATTCCTTGCCACCATCCTCTCTGTCAGTGCTAACCGAAAGTTTTGAGAACAGTGTGTGGACATACAGGAAAGCATATTGGTACGAAGATTTTATCACATATATTCGTTGGAAAAGCTCCCATAGACACTAATGCAAAATGTGGAATCAAAAGACAAGCATGTGAACATTTGACATGATAAAATGTATATATGGTGTCTCATGGAATGTGTAGTAGCAAGTCATGGTCATAGGGAATATCGTATGTGAGCAGCTCAACAAAACAATTTGAACAACATCATCTCATGGAATGCATGATCATTGGATATTGAAGGAAATAATAGATTCATTCTAAAAGTTTTAGAAACTTTTGCACTTAGTAAGCATGAAATACAAATCACACAAACTCTTTGTGAGTGCAAAACAAATCACAAATAGAAAGTTATACGAAGAGGAAAGATCAAAATGATACTAGAAATGCGAGGTGTGATGGATGCACTTTGGAAACGAGTCCATGAAAATGTTCTTTTTTAGACTCTGATGAACATGAGTCTCAATGATTTTGAAGAAAAATGGGAAAGTAATTGATTCATTAAGGACGAACAACCAAGTCAAATATATATAAAGCTTGTGATCACCACTCTTTTGGCATTGTTTGTGAGGGAGGAACAATATAATTGCACATTGGTTGTTGTCTCATGTTTGATATTGCCATGTTCATTTATACTACAACATTATGACACCCATTGGCTAGACTTCATATGCACTACAATGGATTTGATTTGGCCCACATATTTCTAAAGTGATTTCTCCATTTTTCATGTACACATTTATAAGGAAATCCCAATCTAGATTATGGGAATCTTTGATTGGTGTTCTATCATGTATCCCAAATAAGGCAATTCGAAAATTTATCAACATAGTCTGAAAAAATATAAAGCATGTTATATGTGGTGGCGGTTGTGCAATATACATGGATAGAAATTTAGATCTTTCATGAATGTTAAGCTATGGATATGTTGTGAATGTTTACACTCATTCCAATTGAAAGATATGTGTTTTGTGATCTCAAATGACCAGATGGTGAAATGACGATAAGTACAAATGAAGATAATGAAGATGGAAAGCTACCTCGGCAAGATTAATAATTGGGCCTTTCTTTAAAGTTAAGAGTTCTGAATGGCCTTTTGTAAGAGTGACTTATGTCACTTATTGTAATTAAAAGTTAGAATATGAACTTCATCTTCTGTAAAAGTTAGGTAAATCCTAACTTACTTTCAAAGTGGTAGTTAGGAAGTTGTTATTGAGGTGGTTACAAGTGGTTATTGGAACAAAGCCTTTAAATACAGGGCTAAATGAAATGTAAAGGGGACTCTTATAGAGGGGAAACTCTAGAGATTTTTTAGAGAAATTTATGATAATTTTTGGATTTTACAATATGTATAGATGGGTTTTCGAAATTGTAACATTTCAAGAAGATAATAAAAATGCATTTTAGTTCATTTGTTCTAAATGTGTTCATCTATTATTATCGCTAATTTCTTGTATGTCAAATTGGTGATCTCTTTATGCATATGTGCAAACTATTGATAATTTGTGCAATTGATGTAATGATATGCAAACAAACTTTGGTATCTCAGTTTGAGTGTGTTGAAGTAGTTGATCTCTTCATATGTCAAGATTCATCATCTTTCTTTCATTGTCATTGTGCATCTAAACATATGTGCTTATAACCCCTTTGTAAATGTTATCAGTTATGGAATCCTATTTGGTCCTTGTATGTCTTCGAGTAAGGTTTCTAATATTAATCTTCCTTTAGTTTTTTATTGTCTTCCTTTTGTACTTTTAGGTTAAAAGTACACAAAAATACCAAATACTCCCATCATATGAGGAGCTTCCCCTCTCAAACATAGAGGAAGATTGCAGTCTCCAATTGTTGGCACGGTTGTCACTGCTCTTCGGGTGAGCAGGGTCAAATTTGGAGTATATATATATATATATTAAAAATGTTCAATTTTGGTGAAACAAAGAAGAATAAGGCCTTTCATTATTATTATATTTTTAAATCTTTTATTTTTCTAGCTAATTATTTTTCTTAACTAAATCAACTTATAAAACATAATGCATAATATATAAGCATTAAATTCATTTCATAACCATCAAAAATAAATACCTCTATGTTAATTTTTGTAATCAATAATAAAACATAATAATCATTTAAACCATCTATGACAACAAAAATTTTAGCATATGATATGATTTTATAGGTGACATACACATGTTAGAAATCATACTATATGGAAATGCAAGGTGAATGCATCTATGTGGTGTGTGCAAGATTCCATCATTCCAACCATTGTCAAATGGATAGGTCATGTAGTACCCTTGCCCTAATCAGGCTTTTTAAACCCAGTTTGACCTTGGTTGACCTTTTAGTGGCTTACTTGGATGGTTGTTATACCATGTTGTGATATTATATTTAGGTATTATGCTTGATGCACATATCAGTGAATGTTGATTATGCATTGATTCTTATGTATGATTAGTTGTTCATTTGATTCGTGTTATTAACACTGTGCTAAAACTTTCATTGAATATATATATGTGGAACCCCTTCCTTGATCAGTCTTTGTAGATTCATGCTTTGACTTCAGTTGACTTTTCAGTGTATGTTGTTACGCTTTGCTTCCTCATGATGGTTAAATGTTGTTATATTGGAATATTGACCTAGACTGACACATTTATGTTTTTGAATATGGGAAAATAGGTTTTGATGGGTCCCTGAAACCTAGTACAGTCAGAAAATCAAAAGATAAACATTACAGCACAACAAAAAGACAGCAAACAAAAGAAAGACAGTTGGCGAACTAAACGCCAGCAAACACGAGAACACATATTATAGACCAAAAAAGACCGATAGTAGTCCAGGCTTAGGTTAACTTCTGAAGCATCTCCGCTGCTTCAAGCTTCATCTGTTCATGTTGTCCACTGCCCACTTAATCTCCTTGATCTCCTTACTATGGCTTTGCATCCTTTTAGTGCTTTCTCTCGTTCTTCTCCCTAGCCTGTGTCCCTATCATCTGGGGTGTCATCCTTAACATCAATAATACTCACCGCGACCTTATCCCCTTAGTAGTTCTCCAGCTTGCAGATAAGGGATTTCATGCTGGCCGAGTCAGCCTTTAGAATTTTGTGGCTTTGTTCCCCTATTTTTTTGAGTGCTTGCTCAATACCATCAAGTCTCTTTTTAGTTTCTCCTGCTCTGTTTTCCAGGCCAAGAAAGCTTTTGCGGTTGGCATTGATAATCTCCTCAGTGTTACCAATCGTCTTGGTGAGTTCACTGAGACATTCCAAAAGGGAATTGAACTTTCCGGAGCCTAAATCTTGTAATGTCTCGATTTTCCCTACTTTTTGAGCTTTCTTGGTTTTGATGCCATCAATTTCCTTATGCACTCAGCTAAGCACCTGTTTGAGGCTTTTCATTCTGTTATTGATGCAAAGATCAATATTCAAGTGATGTTATTCCTAGTTCTTATCACCAGTAGTGTTAAGATTGACCTCCAGGCCAACCTCCCTATCCTCAGAGCTCTGAGCTTCTTTCGTTGCCGTGTCCTCCCTTATTAATCCCTTCTCCTTTAAATCAGTCCTGAGAGGCGACTAGTCCTTGGTGCCTGCTTCCTTTCTTTTAGAAGTCTTCTTTTTTTTCTTCAGGATCACAAGGGTTTGGACCCCCTCACTTCTAGTGTCCATGTCATTGTCAGTCCCATACTCCTCACACCAGCTATCGTCCTCCCCTCTCTACTTCTTTTTGGCAAACCCTTTGTTTTGTTTCCCCTGCTCTATTTTTTTGTTTCTTCTGCTTGACCCAACAATTAGAGGGTTGTCCTCTGTCTCCTCTTCAGTATCATATCCATCGCCTTCCTCCTCATCAGAGTCATCAAAATCCTCATCCGAGTCATAAATATCAGCTATATTCAACTGGACTAACACATTTATGTTATGTGTGTTATGCATTGCGAAATTAATTATTAAATCTTAAGTATTTAATTAGATTAAATGTGTTTTTATGCATTGGTAAATAAAAGAGGATTAAATTAAATAGGACCCCTGTGGTGATTAATCAATAAATCAAATTGTTTAATTCATGTTTCTAGAAAATTTGATTCATTGTATTTTTAAATTGTGAATTAATTCATTTGTATGCATTTGGAAAGAAAGGTTAATTAGAAATTGGAAAATAAAAATATTTTACCCTCATTAACATTTTGAAATAGAAATGTTAGCTTTTAATTTATTGGAGCAAATTAAATGAGGAAGAAAAGAAAAGCATTTAGGAAGGTTAAATTTTAATTAGAAATGATTTTTAATTTGGTTAAAAATAATTTTACCCTAAAAATAGATTTTAGGTCAAAATTTCCTTTTAACCAAGGTTTTCATTAAATTTGAGAGGAGATGTTTTGGATGGAAAATTTTGGGGCATTTTGGGTGGAAATAAATTCTTGAGCTTGCAGATTGGGCTTTTCACCAAATCACTTCTAGGATTGCTTATAGAGGTAGGATTCTTGTCTAATTTATTGGTTTCTAAAGAAATTCTAGTTTGAATTGAAAGAAATCTGGGTTTGTTTTCCTTGAAGAATCTCTTAAATTTATGGAATAGGAAGAGTAGAAATTAAATTTCGAGGTTAAACCTTCCTTGATTTCTTTTCCCTCTTCCAAATCAATTTCTTATTTGCTCAAGATTGATTTTAATTGAAAATGGGTGTGGCTGTTCATAGTGGGTTTTGTTAAGAAATTTCATTTGAATCTCTTATTTTGGTTCATAAATTGTAAAACTAGTTTATTCTTTGTGAAATTGGTTGGATGAATGTGTGTAATTTGTTCAAATTTTCCCAAATATGGGATTATGCTAGTGAAATTTTCCCAGTTTTAGTTTTCTAGGAGTGGTTATTTTCAAATCCAAATTTGCATTCTCCTTCAAATTTTTTGTCATTTTTGAGTTTATCTTGTTTGTTTGGAGGTTTGCTTTCATGTGTGTGTGTGTGTGTGCTTTAACAGATTCTGGAGAATTTCGTTTTCTTAGAAATTCACACAGAAATTTTCGAGTCTATTGTTTTTTCTGAGAGGGGAATTTGTTTGTTTTAAATAAATAAACAAAAAAAATAATATTAAATTTTTTTATTTTTTTTTTGGGGGGGGAGGAATTTTTGCAGGGACCATGGCCCTCGACCCATGGCTGGGGAGAGTGGTGGCTTCCCCAAACTATGGGGAGAGGCCATGCCTAGGAGACCATGTCGTGGCCTCCACACAACAACCCCTTCCCTTTGGAAAGGGAGGCCCACATGGGTTTGCATTTGTTTCTTGCAAAACAAAAAAAAGTAAATAAAGTTTTTAAATAGTAATTTTTAATTTTTAATAATTAATTATATATATATATATATATATATATATTGATTAATATTTAGTTTTGTATTTTTTTATATATGATCACTGAAAATATATTAATCGGGAAGTGAAATAATATATTATTTGGAAATTTTAGAAATTAAATAATATATTATTTAAGAAATTGGAAAATGAAATAATATATTATTTAGGAAATTGGAAAATGAAATAATATATTATTTAGGAAATTGGAAAATGAAATTATATATTATTTGGAAATTTTGGAAATTAAATAATATTTTATTTGGTAAATTTGAAAATTTAATAATATATTATTTGGGGAAATTTGGATATGGAAAATGAAGAGAATAGATATAGTTGGAAATTTAATGATATCTTTATTTTAGAGAAACCAATTGATTAATTTGTATTTTTCTATGTATTACAAAGTAGGCAAAGTTATATAATTATAATTTGAAGTTAATTTATTAAGAAATGGTGATTTTTCAAATGTTGTATTTTGAAAATTTAGATCTATTATAAAACTTTGACCGATTTGTATTTTTAACAAAATGGAAAAATTATTGTCATTATAGATTAATAAAAATGCGTGTTTTAACTTATGTATTTGTATTTGATTTCAAAAATGGCAAGTTCTTAATTTTGAGTGTTGGATATTGTCATGTGGTTGATTGTACCTAGTCATGTCTCTAGTCAGAGAATCGTCAGTTAGTACACCTCGTGTGAGGGCTTGTTTTGCCAAGTGTGTTTTCCTACCGTTTTGAACTCCGTGTACTATTTCTTGTGTATACCTTGGTTTTGGGATTTATTCTGAGTTGTGGTTAAGTGGCATATGGGAGAGTGGCTTTCGAGTGGGGGTCGCGCCCAAAGTGGTAGCAAGGTAACCCATCGGAAGTGTGTCTAAATAAGCAATAACTTAATAGTATATTAGGGGAATTGGTAGATGAAAACACTAAGTAAGATAATTATGCCTCGCACATGGGATGAGTGCTAGTACAGACTCAGGATGTAGTGAGAAGGCCTGAAATGGCAAACCAACAACCTTGTCTTCACGAAAGGATGTGTTGGGTTCACATGAGACTTGGATGGGGATAGAGGTTCGGGAGAGCTTGCTAGGGTAACCCTATAGATGGGGGTTGGGACCTATGGAGGCCTACCAGGGTAACCATACCAAGCTATGTGATGAAACTCGTCCCTTATGTTCACTAGTGTGCAGTTTGTGTTGTTTTTGCTAGGAGCACTATTGTGGAGTCATATCTAATTGCTTATGCATTTGAGAGTACCTGATATTCATGTTAGACCATGGGATGCTTATGATGGGTTTTGAGAATTTAGTTTCGTTGGTGCTGCAGTTGTTCTTTTATATTTGCTCCATTTCATGTTTCAAATGGATCCTCTTTCTTCTTCTTGGATCATTCTTGTATCTTTTGGACCGATGTGGTCATATGTAATATTTGTTTCTGTATGCCTTGATGGAAGGATATAATGATGGGGTCATATGTATTATTTGTTTCTCTACGCCTTGATGGCAGGATGTAATTGACGTGAACCTTATGTATTCTTCACCCTATTATCTATTAGAGGGGTCTTGCAGTTGAAGTAGACTCGACGATGTAGCCCATCAGGGGTGAACTCCAATATCAATTTGGTGTTGTGTGGTGTATGTATTCATCTAGTTTCTTTTTATTTTAGATGTATGAATGGAATTATGGTTAGAATGTATAATGTATATTAGATGATATTAATCTTTAATGCATGTATGAAGTTATCTAATTAGATGCAGTAATATGGATCATGAAGAATGTAGGTTTAGTGAAATGCAAATTATTTATTATCTTATAATGCAAACAAAGTATGTATGGAAATTAAATGTATGGCATATGTTTTCATTTAAGATTGGATGTAATGTATGTTTAAATTGCAATGAATGAACTTAATCATGTTATCTATATTTTAACCTATCAAATAAATTTAACCATTGATTAATTATAATTATGTTATTAAGTTAATCAACTTAATTGGAGTAATTAGTGTGAGTTGAGTTAGTGGTGAACCAAGTAACCACGTTGGGAAACCCCTCAGGTGTTAGTTAAGTCTTTTGTTGTTTAATATGAGCTTATGTTAACTCAATTTATCATTAAACTAATTAAAGTTAAAAAAAAAATTGTTTGCACTCTTATCTAGTGTTTTAGTTTTATTCCTTCGGGGTTGTCCTAGCGGGGCATTACAAGTCATCTCTAACTCAACCATGTTCCTTGCACTCACTCAAACTCAATTGTTTGATCAATACATTAATACATAGATCATAATTGAAATTGAAAATGTTTGCAATAAGCAATTATTCATCATTTAAAATAAATTCATGCATCTTCAAAATATCATCTAACTAGCAATCACACACACACATTTATCGATGAAACAAGTAACATAAAGAATTTGTTCAACAATCTCAACTAGTTTTATTGTATTATTAATGTCTACTCCATGCAAACAAAAATTGAGATGTGACACTCATCCACCTTGAACACATGTCCTTCTATATTTAAAAGGTCTATCAATACTCTCAACGTATTGGAAATATTTAGATCACCATTAATGTTATCAAACACCACTTTTTCTCTTGACAATGCCAAAGCCCACCTTTCATGCTTGAATTTAATGCTCTCTTGAGACCATTCTATATATGTGATCAATTTTTTTATCCATATGATTAACTAAACTAATCCGATTTTAGGATAGAAGCTCGAGCAAGGTGAGGCCATGAATAGAATGTGAGATTAGTGTTGTGCAAATGGAAACATAAATTTATAAAATTAAATAATATTTCAATGCAAATTATTTATGAAGAAATAATAAAGAAAATAAAATAAAATAATAGAATAGACATGAAACATATTTACATGGTAATACCTTGACAATGGATCAAGGAAACATCCATTGGGATATATGTGGTAAAACCTTCACAATATATCAAGGAAACATCCATTGGGATTTACGTGGTAAAACCTTCACAATATATCAAGGAAACATCCATAGGAAAAGTATTTGGTATTCTTATTACTCAAAGAAAATAATTACAATCTTCACATAGATTATACTATTACAATTTCACCTTCAAGGCAACAAGATCATATATATAATATCTTTAAGATAACAACCACTATCAACTAGTAGGTTTCATAATGGAGATATCTTCAGGTGGTTCAAGTGAGGAAATTATGAATTAGCAGGAGGCAGGTTTCATATTGGCATTCATGGTTGTGTCTTGGCTGCAAGTGAAGGTGTGGTTGGTAGTGTGTTAGCTTTTTTCTTGTTAGATGGGTCCATTGATGTTGATTCTACGAGTTTGCATAACACAAGAATTGGTAGTTTGAATTAGAATGGTGGCATTGGTTGCAAGTGAAATGTTTGTTCAAGATAGGACAAATATTCTCTCATCTGGTGGGTCTTCTTTTATATTCTCTAAGGCTCGTATTCCTAGAGGTCCAATGGAGGCTAATAATGAGATTCATTTTTCCAACAAGGATATTCCTCACTCATCTCTTGTATTGGGAAGTATTTCATCCAATTCTACGATTTAGGTTGTTGCTAAAGATGCTAAGAAAAGGTTCCAAGTATGCTTAGATAACTTTGTTGGGGATATTAAATGGTCAACTCTCTTTGGTGCCAAATTGAAAGGTAGAGTTTTCCACCCCCAGTTAGTTTTTAGTTTGACCCTTGTTCAAGTTAAATCTCTATTTTGGTTCCAAACTATATAATTAATAAAAATGTTTCTCATATGGATTTATCTTTGGTAGGCAAGTTCTTAGGCCCTAGATCCAATATTGCTTTAGTTAGAGCTCTTGCTAAGAAAAGGTGGAAAACTAAAGGGTACCTTGAGGTTGCAACTATGGCTAGAATCATTTTTTCCTTCATAGTTAAATCTCTATTTTGGTTGCAAACTATATAATTGATAAAAGTGTTTCTCATATGGATTTATCTTTGGTGGGCAATTTCTTAGGCCCTAGATCCAATATTTCTTTAGTTAGAACTCTTTCTAAGAAGAGGTGGAAAACTAAAGGGCACCTTGAGGTTACAACTATGGCTAGAATAATTTTTTCCTTCTCTTTCTCTTGTGAATAAGAATTGGTTGCTATTATTTTGGGTGGTCTGTGGCTTGTTGGGAAGTCAAATCTTGCTTTGAAGCAATAGGAACCTGGTTGAACACAATTGGTTGCTCCTTTTCTGCAGTCCCTATTTAGGTCAGACTTTCAACATTGCCTTTGCATTTTTGGGATTAGAAAATCTTTAAGGGTGTTTCTATTGGATTTGGTTATGTTCTCTTCATTGATGATATGAATTGCTCAAGGAAGCGTCTGGTGTACACTTGTATTTGTGTGAGCATTGAACCCTCTTCTAAAATTCTTTCCAATATTAAGATTATGTCTAAACATGGTATTTAGGAGTAGGATATGGAGTTTGAATCTTTTTTTTTTGCCTACTTTTCTTGTAACAAAGTGGTTCATTGAACTAAGAACTATCCTAACAAATCCTAGAAGCCTCTTAAAAAGGTTTGGTGAAAGAAAGTTGTCGAGTCAAATAAGCTCATTATGGAGTCTTCAGCTAGGGATGTGCCTTCTGATTGTCCCTTTAATGGTTTCCCTAAAATGAATTCTATTGGAGCTAATGGTGAAGGTGCTATCCTAGAAAATATTGATAATGTTGTTACTTCTCCTTCCTAGATAATGTTTTAATAGATTGATGACCCTGATATTCTCACTCATTCTTCTAAGAAGGTGTCCACCCCTATGGTGTGTGTATCTAAGGGTTTTGACTCTATTGGTGTTGTTAAGAGTGGTGAATCACCTTGTACAATCAAAGATACCTCTATTATCTCCCCAGGTGCCCCTGCCTTAGCTGGAATTGTTCCTACTACTCATAGTATTGGTTAGGCTTCTTAGGCATTGAAGGAGAGTGAGTTGGTTATTAATAACCCTAATGATGCTCCTTTTAATACTATTATATATTACAAAAAAAGTATAAGGACATAGCCTACTATGGTCTTTTTAAAAATAATAATATTAAAATCACCAATTCTCATAATGTCCTCCATTATTGCGTACGAAAAACATTCTTCATTTCTTGGAGTGTCTACATACCCCGAATCCACAAGGATCAACACACTAAATGACCATGGTGCGAAATATGTAGTTCTATTTTTTTTATGTCTATGCAACCATAAGAGTGGGTGTGCAACCCTTTCTAGGGTCGGGTTCCCTAGATGGTTCTTTGTCGGTTGCCACCCACTTGGATGAAGTAGAGACAAAATCCTAAGGAGTACCTACATGCAAACATCTTAAGTGATGTTTGATGTGAAGTTTGAATTGTATGTTTTCATTTTTACCTAACTTAAATCAATGTTTTAGGAAGTATATATATTTTTTTATTCTAACATCTATATAAACATTATTAGAAAGCATCAAAATATTTATTATTACAAATTCAAATTTGCAACACACACATGCATAATTAAGGTCATTATAAGAAGAAAACCTCTTTCACCTATTTTGTCTCAAGATGTTACTATAAGAAATAGACAAAAGGATGTTACCCTATCAGAAAACATAGGGAAAGGTAGGCCTTCCTCCCAAAAAAGAAGAGAAATAGATAGAAAACTAGAGATTGTAGAAGACATGTAAAATACATTGTTTAAGATGTTCTCAAAGAGCATACCTCATAAAACCTCATGATTTTATCATGGAATGTTCAAGGGCTTAACAACCCTCACAAGAATGACCTCTTATCAAATTTGATAAGGGATCATAAACTTGATATCTTTCTTATTCAAGAAACAAAAATGCAAAAGGATAAACTAGAGAAGATTAAGAATAAGTTTTTGAAGGATAGTGTTAATCATACTTATAAGTGTTGATGGGGAGTCTAGTGGTATTGTGACCCTTTGGAATCCTATATTTTTTAGAGGTAACACTATCTACAAAGATTCTAACCATGTTGCCACTTACTTTCATCACTTGAGATATGGTTCTTCCTAGGTCCTATCAAATATCTATGATCCTAATAACAAATATGCTAGGAAGAGAGTTTGGATTAAGTTGGGTTTTTTAAGGCTGATTTATAAAATGTTTGATGGCTAGTAATGAGTGACTTCAACACCCCCTTAAAATATTCTAAAATTTTTGGGGGTTCCCAAGCCCAACTGGATAGTAGATTTGATCTTATGGAATTTATTAAAATGAACAAGCTGTGGTTGATGTGTATTTGCAAGGTGCTTCATTTATTTGGTCTAACTGTTGTGTGCGAAGGATTTGAATTAGGCCAAACTTGATCATGTTCTTATTTCTATAGATTGGTTGTTAACTTATTCTTGTTCTCATGAGTTTGGGCTTCAACAACTTTCCTATTACTTTTTTAGTTGATTTGGTGGGTAGGAAAAAGAGATTCCCTTTTAGGTTGGAGAAGATGTGGTTATGTCATCCTAATTTTGGAGATATGATCAGTGAGTGGTGGGATGTGAAGATTGAAGGATCAACTATATATTATCTAAGAAGTTAATATTTGTTCAAAGTAATGTGCTTAAATGGAATAAATCCTACCATGGACAATGCTTTAAAGATGAAGATTCTATTAGATGCGAGATTGATTTAATCTAGCATCAGATTCAAGAACATGGGGTTGATCTAGATATCAAAGAAAAGGAGAATTATCTTTTGTCAAAGCTACACAATATTATTACAAAAGAAGAAGATTTTTGGAAGTAGAGATCTAGGGATGTTTGGTTTCAGAGTGGGGACCAAAACATACAATGTTCTTCCACCTCTCCACTCTTAAACACTAGGCTTCCAACCACATTAAATTAATTCAAATTAATGGTTCACTTTTAGAGAAAGAGGAAGATATCATGGTTTCTATGATCGATATTTTTTTAAGCTTACTTTATGTGGATGTGAATTAGGATCAAACTTGTCAAGATTAGTTTATTAGCATCATTCCTAGTATTGTCTTAGATAATACTAACAATATTCTTGAGAGGATCCCTTCTAATTAGGATATTAAAAGGGTTGTCTTTTCTTTTTAAGTGAAAAAGGCCCTAGGACTTGACGACTTCCCTATGTCTTTCTTTTACTCCTTTTCAGAGATTGTGGCTAAGGATGTCTCTATAGCTACTAAGTAATTATTTGGGAGTAGAAGATTACCAATAGAATTATTTTATAATTTTACTATTTTGATCCCTACTATTTCAAGGGCTAATTCTTTTGGGGATTTCAGACCCATTAATTTATATAATTTGATTTATAATTTTTTTTTTAAAGTGTTGGTGTTGTATTTGAAGTATGTCCTTTTTTATATCATTTCCATTTAGCAAAGTTGTTTTGTCCCAAGGAGGAAAATTCTAGATTCAATCCTTTTGGTGCATGAGAATATTCATTCTCTCTACTATTATGAAGCCCGACTTTTTCCTAAAACTTGATCTTGTTAAAACATACGATAGGGTGAAGTGGACTTTTCTTGTTAAAATATTGAAGGCCTTTCAATTTGGGGGGAAGTTTGTTGAAATTATTATATAGTTACTTTCCATTGCTAAGTTCCCATTCCTTATTAATGGAACACCTTCTCTCCTTCTTCATTACCTCAAGGGGGATTAGGCAGGGAGGCCCTATCTTTCTATTACTCTTCATTATTATGGTGGAAGCTTTGGGGAGAATGTTGCACCAAGTTGTTGAGGTTGGATCCTTAAAGGGATTGGATTCTTCATCGAATCATGTATTATTTCATCAATAATTTGTTGATGGCACCATTCTTATGGGGGAAGCTTTGGTGGCTAAAGCTTGTAATCGCAAAGATATCATTCTAAAGTATTAATATGCCTTAGGTTAGAAAAAAACCTCCCCAAAAGTACTATTTTCTTCTTTAATACTTCGGAGATGAGACAATGAAGAATTACCTAAATCTTGGATTGAAATATTAGAAGTATTCATTTGACCATTGTGAGAAAAATGCTTCAAACTCTTTTTGGTTGAGTCTGATTGATTGATTTCAATTCAAACTTGTTGGATGGAAAGGAGATTCACTTAGCCAAGTAGGTAAGGTTCAATTAATTAAATCTACTTTTTCAAAATATCCTGATCTATGCAATGAGTCATTCAAAATTCCTAAAAAAATTATTGATAAGATTGAGAAGATTCAAATTTTTTCTTTTTGGATTTTTACTGAGGAGCGAAAGAGGTTGCATTTGGTTTCCTAGGATCAAATTTGTAAGCCCATGAAGTTGGGGGGTTTGGGTATTAGAAAAATTAAGAAATTTAATATTTCTCTTTTACAAAAACAACTTTGGAGATTGTTGATTGAAATGAGGAAACAACTAGGATTATATGCAAAAAGTACTTGTCTAGTCTCCCCAACTTTGAAATTGGCCTTATCTAAACATTTTCATAAAATTTGGGTGGAAGGGGACTCTCTTAATAATATCAATTGGCTTAGTAGAAAAATCCCTCCTATTTGGTCTATTGAATCTTATATCTATGATTATTTGGAAATCCTTAACTCTTTAGATAGTTTTCCATCTCCCATATTTATAGAGAGGGAAATGGAATTGCTAATGTCTTTGCCAACATGGGAGTCTCTAATGAATCGATTCATTTTTGGCACAATTATGACTCTTTACCCCATGATATCAAATCTATCATTAATTATAATGGATAGAGAGGATGCATTGGAACCATCACCTCAGGTTATTATGATGTGGGTACTTTCAACATGGATTGTGGGTAGTGTTGTGGTAGAAATTTTAGGTTTTGTGTGGTGGTGTGTGTTTTTTTCATTCTCATTTTTCCACCATGGGAGGTGATAGGAGTAGAATTGAGCCTATTTCCTATGGGAGACACAATATGAAAGAAAATATTTTAAATATTTTAGACCGTGGGGGTGTTACTCCCTACAGGGAGAAGTTGAATGGTCATGATCCTACTATGACCAAGATCTTTGTGAATGAGTGGAAGGGTTGAACCTTAGTGGTGGAAAGAAAGGTGTTGGTTATAACTAAAAAAATGATTTCAAATATTAAAAGCCTTTTGAATAATGGGAACAAAGTGTTTAAAGACAAGATATAATTTGATGAAGCCTTGAAGGTGTTTTTGAAAGGTAAGGAAAGAGATAAACTTGTCAAATTGACAAATAAGGGTTATCAAAGAAAGTATATTAAACCTATTTGGGTTAAAGTAGTTGAAGTTTTAATGTGATATTTCACATTAGGTGGTCATTTCACAACAATTTATGGGTCTCATTTTCTTCTACTAAATATTTTTTGTCATAAGATTTTTGTGTCTTTTCCCTTCTTCTTGCTTTCTTTCCTAGATTTTGGGATCAATGAGCATTCTACGAGTTCCAATTTCCCCATATTGCATTAAGGATTTATTTTGTTAATTGTGGAGCACTTGAAAGTCCTTCCCTCTCCCTTTTAAATATCCACAGGTGGCCACAAATCAAGGGTTAATATTTCATCCGATTATGAAACCAAGGATGTTGAGTCAAATGATGATGTAGAGTAGATGTTAGGGTTTTCACCCAACCCCAAGAACAAATTTATAGACACACCTTCACAACAAAGAGAGAATAAACACATGAGAGTAAACAAAATGTATTAAGATGAGGTGAATATAAATGTACAATTTCCTTGCTTATAAAGCTAAAGGTGATAGGTAGGAAATCACATGATATAGACATGTGTCTCAACCATATATGAGGGTAGGTAGAAGCCAACTACCTAACTACAAATATTAAATGTTAGTTACCTAACTTGAACTTAAGCAAATGAGAGTAGATTAAACCACATACACCAACACCCTCTTTTAAGTGCAACTTAAAGAGAATATTATGCAATATGAGATGCATTATGGGTCTTGAAAATAAAGATATGTTAGTAACCCATGTACAACTACAATACAATGAAATGAAATCTCTTACAAATAGATAAAAGGAGAAAAACCCTATGGGAGAGAAACCCTTTCCAAAAGGGAGAAAATGAAGGACTAAGAAGCCTCTACAACAATGTAGAACATCACTAAAGCACAAAAAACCCATAGACAACATTCAAACAAAAATTGATATAGTGTTGTAAATGAAGAACCTCCTCCAAAAAAGATAATTATTAAGATCAATAATACAATAATCTATATGATTTCTCCAAACAACACTACTTTAGCAATGATCAAATGGCAAATTCAACAAGACATCTATCAATCGAACCAAAATTATAGATGACACATTAATATGCATGAGAGACCCCAACAACAATACTTAACTAATGAAGTTGCATGAGTGATCTCACCATCACTATTCAACCAATGCAAGTTGAAAATATAGATGAAATCATCTGAATAATCGTAATCAACTGAGGATAGAAGGTTGCATCCATAAAATAAGAATGCAAGAGAGTCTCAACTCACTCCAAGAAAAACCAAACAAGCATTAGCATATGAATGGTACAATACCCCCCCATAATGTTGACTAGGGAGAGTCATGACATGTTCATTAGAAAATACGTGTCACCAAGAAATGTATGAAAGAGATGATACAATATTTGAAGTGATCAAAAGAGAGTACCTACAACTGAACAAAGGGTGTGCACCAAGACTACACACATGCTTGAGGTAAGAATCCTATAAATTCTATAGTTTTCATAGAGTAACACTCACTTGACAAAATTGTGATTGGAAAACAACAAAGGCACTAGACAACCCCCCATTGCACTTTCTAATATAGTGCAAGTACAATATTAATATGACACAACATTTTATGTGAAATACCCCACAATACATGAACAAGACGTGGCACTTTATCTTAATGTGTCTACAAAAGATGCCAAAATGATACATAAGGATAAAATAAAATTAAGAAAATACATGTGCCAATGGAAAGTGCACATAACCACCTTTCTGATGATACCTCATTTACCAAAAACAATTGATGAATGCCCAAGTTATGATCACTTGAAGAAAAAATCCAATTTGAGCCTAAAGGTGATAAAAGAAGTTCACCCCTCTTTAGCACCCATGGGCTAGGGTGTGGTCACCCATGTGAACGTTAGCTCAAAAAGTCAAAAAAATGATTATATGGGTGGTGTTGGTGCTAAACTCATGAACCCATGCAATGCCCATGAATGGAAAACAAGTCCTCTAATTGAAACATCAATAGAGAAAGAACCACCTTGTGAGAACTAAATGATCCCACCATAGACCCTACCATGTGACCAAGATGAGCACTAGAGCAAAAAATTAAGCCCTTTGGGCTAGGAGAACACGAGTCTACAAAAAACTACTAGTTCAAATGCTAATTTATGTAATAAAACTTTTGAACTTGTTAAGCCGCTAACCACAAAATTTCAAGCAAAATGAAGTAAATCGCAAACAAGACATCTGATTATGCCATGACCTCTCCAAAGTAATTGCATTGCCCCTCCCTAATTCATCATTTCTTTTTATGCATTGCTAGACTATATTGGCATAGCTTAGACTATATTGTGATGTTTTGATTAGATGCTTATGGATTTATCTTATGATCTAAATGCTTCATTATGGAGATTATACATATTATTTTGCACTTGATATCATGATTACTTGAGATGATGACATTCCTAGGTTATTTTGATAATGGATTACTCTTTAATGATTGATATTCACTTGTGTTTGATAATATGATGAAACTATAAAGATCTGGTCAACTACTGAGAGGGGGGGTGAATCAGTAGATAGAAAATTAATTGGGCTTTCACCAAACTTAATTCCAACTCAAAAACAACTCACAAAGTTTACCGGTTTAGACACTTTATCAAATCTGCAACAGCATTGTTAAACCTTACCGGTTGACCAAATACTTCAGTGATACAAAGCAATAGATCTGAAACTTACATATCCTTTGACCAAAACCTTAAACCACTTCACTAATACCAATAAAAACATACTTCGGATTATTTTTAATCATGTAAATATATCTATGCAGATTTACCAATCATCCATATCAATAATACCAGAAACACATCCACAAAATCATTCACCACTTGACACAATGATTTTTCATGTGGAAACCCAAATGGGAAAAACCACAGTGGGGATGAATACCCACAAGTATTTTGAACTCTTCTGGAGTTCCCCCTGTTAGGAGCCAAGTCTTGTTAGAAGCTTATACAATAATGTCCTACTAGGAACAGATCTGATTAAGGACTACACAGTTAAGGGATTGACTACAAATACCCTGTTAAAAGTAATCTTGATGGAGGATTTCAAATCCAAGCTAATGGATCACCTGGTTAGAGGATTTTAACAACAAGCCTGCTAAAGCTTACCCGATTAAGGGATTTTATTGTTGTAATGGTTAGAGAACAACAGGTTCTTGACTGATCTCGAAATAGCACTTCCTTTTTGAATCAAATCCTTTACTACTCCTATTTGCCTTCACATTATTGTGCAGATACACCTCATGGTTCAACAACAATCACATACACACTTAACCAAATTTTCCAACACATCATTGAATCAAATCATTCACCTTAGAAGAAAATACATTAGGTCGGTAACACAATAGAAACCCTACAAATCTCATAAAGATTACAAACATATCAGTTCAATCTTGACCATTAGATTACATGCAATCAACTTCACATTCTTCTAGGCATATACAACCGATCCTGGATCACCGCACTTTGAATATTTTAACCTCAGTGGAGGATTTCAAATCCAAGCTAATGGATCACCTAGTTGGAGGATTTCAACAACAAGCCTGTTAAAGCTTACCCAGTTAAGGGATTTTACTGCTATAATGGTTAGAGAACAAGTTCTTTGACCAATGTGGAAATAACACTTCCTTGCTAAATCAGATCCTTTACCGCTCCTATCTGCCTTCACATCATTCTACAAACACACCTCCTGGTTTGGCAACAATCACTTTCACACTTAACCAAATTTGCCAACCACTCATTCAATCAATTCATCAACCTTAAGAACAAATCCATTAGGTCGGTAACACATCACAAACCCTAAAATTCTCATAGAGATTACAAACACATTGGTTCAATCTTGACTGTTAGATTACATGCAATCAACTTTACATTCTTCTAGGCATCTACAATCGCTCCTGCATCATTGCACTTTGAATCTTGTAACACGTCATGTGTTTGTCACTTCATACTATGCATTTGATCATTCCCAAGATAAATGATTATCTTTACGTGCCAAAAACTTTTCAAAACTCATCACGTGCAACATGCTTACATGGCATCTTCATCACTGATCATCATTCAGTCATAGATCATCACAACCAATCTCGAAGCTTCATCGGTTAGGGTTTTGCTTCTCAATTGGTTAGGGTTACTAATTGATCATCACTGCATCATTGCCAATTGCTTTCCTGCTTCATTACCAGTTGCAATTGACATCAATGACAACACTATATTACTTAAATGCAATCTTCATGCAATGCCAACATTCTCCCCCTTTGGCATGGATGGCAATACAAATATCAAAACCAATTGATTGTTGTGATTGAGAGTAAAGTAAACACATAGGTAAAGGAATCTTGGTTTACATTAACACACGGGTATAGGAATCCCGATTTACATTTTACAACATAAAATATCCTTCAACTATATATTAATTATCTTTAGCTGGTAACTGGCTATCAATCATATACACTTCTCCCCCTTTGACAACAATGCCAAAGTGAAGGTAAACCATTCTGGTTTTCATCCATGCTTCACCGATTAAAGGGTTATGCTTCTCAACTAGTTAGGGTTACTAGTTGATCATCACTAAATCATTTCCAGTTGCTTTACTGCTTCATTACCAGTTGCAATTAACATCAATGACAACACTATACTACTTCAATGCAATCTTCATGCAATGCCAACATTGTTATATGTGTGTTTCATGTTTATTTATGTTGATTTGATGACATTTTATTATGTACTAACCCTATCATATGATGAGGATGACTATGATATTGCTTGATGTTTGTGAGTGTCTTCTATTGCATTCGTGATAAGGAGTGATGTCATACCACTCATTCATGAGCATGATATGACGTTGTGATTTCCTTTCACTTGTCTTTTTATTTTATGAAATATTATTGCATATGTTGTTGTATAAGTGTTGGTGATGACAGGTTTGTAGGTACCAGACATCAACTCCACCTACCTTCACAAGTCTAAGTGTGTTATATCCCAATGGCAAGTTGATCGGAGTTGACATGAAACCCCACTCTATACTCTAGGCTTAGTTGATCACCTTGTCAGTGGTGTTGTGGCGTAAGTCAGTGGCTAGTCTTGTGTTGGTATTTCCTTGCATCGAGTCACTTTTTATGTGTGAGTGTATGATTTATATTTAATTAATTAAAGGGATAATATGATTTATTAATGTCTAAATTAAATTATCCTATAGTATGATCATTGGTTATTTATTTGATTTATTTTGATTTATTGTTTAATGATTTAATTATTATTTATTTATGATTTATTGATTATTAATTTATTTATTGTTTTAATTTATTTAATTATTAATTTATTGTTGAGATTGATTTATTTGATTTAATATAGTTGATTTATTTGTTTATTGTTTATTATTGATATTTAATTATTTGTTATGGTTTATTAATTTATTTGCAGCTATAGTATTGCATTAATATTGTTTATATAAACATGATATAATATAAAGTTTACCTACCCTTATGTGTGATTGGTTATTTTTGATTGGTAGGTAAATAATATTAGATAATATATTTCTTGAAACTATACATGGTAGGTAAATTAAATTGTTTCTTGGAATATTTTGATTGGTCGGATTTGCCCTATAGTTTTGAGTTTGATTTTTATTTAAGGGGCTCTCTCAGAAGGTTGTCAGGTTAATCATCTGGCAAAATTTTGGAGTTGATTTTTGATTTGGATTGGAGATTGTTGGAGATTTTAATTTCTTGTGGATTTTTCTCTCCTTCGATTGCAACCATTATTGGATTTGCATTTGTAGGTTGGTTTCTCTTTCCCTTCGAATTTTTGATTTTCGGAAAAGCATGTCTTCACTGTGACTATGCAAAAAAATTGGTTGCTGGATTTTATTTGATATGGTTTGGGAAAAATTGGATTTAATATGAAAGATTAGATTTTAATTGGAAAGGAAATTTGGAAAGGGAATTTGCAAATTATTGTTTTCAAGTTTTGAGATATTGCTTGTCGAGAGTGCATTTTTTGTCTTTTCACTATGAATGGCTATTAATCCTCTTTTGTGATTGAGATGTGATAATAAGCCTTGAATTTGAATGATATTCCTTTTTTGTAATGTACTCTTTGTATCTTGTTTTCTATAGATTTGTGATTTTGAGATTTTGAACTCCTTCTAGCTTGTCGGGAGATATTTTATTCCACTGTAACTTGCACATTTTGTATGTAGTTCATTTGGAAGGGTTTGTGGTTTTATTTGGGTTTTGAATAACATTCACGATGTCTCTTTGAGGTTGTTGTTGAGATATTAGGTCTCCCTTTTGATGTCATGTCTTCTAGGTGCCATTTTGAGCACAGTGGGAGAAATAACTTCACATTGTTTTCAGTTTTTGAGTTTGCATTTTCATACTTTTGTATTCTCTCTTCATTTTTTCATCATTCCAGACCTCTTGGGTTGAGATCATGTGTCACTTTTTACCCCTGAGAAGATCTGGGCAAGTACCCTAACTATATGTGCTCATTTTATCTGGTTTTTGGTCATTTCACCAAAAACACTAGTCTGCATGCCAAAAGTGCCATTATGCATACCGAGGGCACTGATCAGCATTCCAAGAGAGAGACACTACTCTGGAGGTGTAGGGAAGCTCAGTTTGAGCAATGTGAGTGAGTTTTTGGGTTTTGTGCATTCTCTAGAGGCATGTGTTGTCTATGTTGAGCTTCTCTGAGTTGTTCTTTATGTAACTTGATCTTTAATGATGTCTTTTGTGCTCCGGTAAGAGGGTTTGTGCCTTACCGTTGAGGTGTTTCTTATGCATTGAATTGCTCAGGTGAGAGGGAGAATTCCTTGCTATTCAGGATTGTTTTTATGAATCCAATGGGATGTGTTTTTCCTTGCTATTGAGGATTTGGAAAGGATTTTGATTCATCTTTGATTTATGTTCATGTTTAGCTCTTTGATTTTTATGCATTGGTGAAGGCTATTGTTACGTATGAGGCCTTGTGTATCCTACTTTGTGCAACATGTTCCTTATGATGTTATGAGCACTTTTATATCTATTGTGGGCCTTCATTATTGTGGTTATGTTGTTATTTTGAGGTATGTTCCACCTTAAGGTCTAGGTGAATGCTAGGGGGAGGGTACTTCCAAGTGAGTCACAGGGATCGCAAGGGGGTAGACAGCTAGGTTACCTGAGGTCTAGATTGTCAAATATCTCATTGGGAGTTTGACTTTGTAATCAAGTGATAACTTAAAATAATAATTATTTGGGTTGGGTAGTATAGTTCATCTTACTAAGATAAGAATTGGTTGATGGCCCCTTTGTCTTTCCCAAAGGTAGTGATCTAGGATAGGATTGGGAAGGCCTTGGAAACCCAGGTAAGCTAATCTCCCTTACCCCATTAAGGTTGAGATGGATCTACATGTGCATCTAGGATGGTTGAGACATTTTCCCAAGCTCCCATTGGTCACATGTGATGACACTTTTTTCCCTACATGTAGTTATTAGTGCCTTGAGCCTTTTTTTGATGTGTCGCCTCTAGAGGGTTTATGTTTGGAGGTTTCGTGTTGGAGATTTTATGTTTTGCATTCTTGCATTCATTTGATGTTGGTATTTCCTTTGTTTGTTAGGTGTCAGCCTAGGTCTAGAGTGTGAGTTGGATCTTGTGTCATCTCCTAGCACAAGGGGTGGTTCCTTTGGTTCCACATGGTTGGGTGGTTTGATGCCTTCTTCCATTGGGATGTGCTTTGTTGGATTCTCTTGCGTGGATGTGGATCTTTTATCTCTTTAGCTATGGATTGATACTTGTAGCAGATTGATGTAAATTATTCTTATGGCATATGTATGTAATTGGACTCATGATGTAATTTTAATGTAAATGAGAACTATGTTCCTTATTGGTGAAGGATATTGTACTCATGTAAATGGTAGTTAGTATTTTAAGAGAACAAATGATGTAACATGTGACATTGGTTTTTTAATGGGAATGGATTTATGGATATGCATATAGTCTCATGTAATATTAGAAATGTGATAGATCATCTTGAGATTAGTTTATGATGATGATAGAAATGTATAAGTGATTGGGATTAGGAACATTTAGTAGTGGTGCTTAAAATGAACCTAAAAGGGGTTGGTTAATGTATGCTTAGTAGATGGATATAATCATGTTATAGAATAGTGAATGATCCTGTATGCATGGAAAGAATAAATCATGTTAGAGATAGTATGCAAGTGTGTTATCATTCTTATTATGTTATGTTTTTGCTTATGGTAGATTAGGTAATGGCGTTGAGATACCCTAGGGAATGCTTAGATGTATTGTGATTATTTCCACGTGCGTTATGTGTTTTCGTGATTATGTTAAGATGGTTAAATTTTATTTGATTAATGGATTTTTATTGCATATGAGTAGTTAATTGTATGGTTGCATTAGTAGATGTTTTAAAAAAAATGTCTCTATTCGCATGTTAATTAGTGTATTTCTCTAGGGTATTTTGGCGGACATTCCGATAATATGGTCAAAATATACACCAACCATAAAGAAGAGGGGCTATGAACTCAATGAGCCTATAGGAGAATACCAAACAAGTAAAACTTGACAAAATATAGGTCATATTATTGAATAGTCCAACTAAACTTTAAAAAATTGCACATAAAACAAAATGACAACTCAAAAGAAACTTACAGAATAGATCCTTGACACAACCAATAAGGAAATCTGGGCCTCCAAGTGGATAGTCAAACCATGCAATTTAATACAAATGAAAAATACGTGTCAATTAAACTATAAATCTCTATCTTTGTAATCCAATAAAACATGAACCAAAAGATTATGTAGATATAAGGTAAAATCTTCTAGAAAAATCACCACTACAAACAAACAATTCAGCTTGAGGGATTATCTTGACCAATAGGTAAATAAAGGCTGTAACACCTCACACAAAGGTAAATCACCAAATGAAATAGTGTTGGCATTTGATCACCTATAAACACAAATCCAAAAAATGTGGGTCCTCTTTCAATATGCTTGTCACAAATAGATCAGTCAAGACAATAAAAATCATCAGAAAAATACATGGGTTGGGCAAAAAACAAACTGTGAACAACCTAGACCTCAAAAATCCATATTGACTAAAGCTCTCTAATCTATAAGTGAATTATTCTTTTGGGATCTGATATCATGTTAGGGTTCACACCCAACCCTAGGAACTAATCTGGAGATGCACCTTCACAACAAAGAGAGAATCAACACACCAGATGATATTTCACAAGTAAACAAAATGTATTGAGATGAATTGAATACAAATGTACAAATTCATTCCTTATAAAGCCAAAGGAAATAGGTTTTGAGATCACATGATATGAACATGTGTCTCAATCATATATGATAGTAGGCAGAAGCCAACTACCCAGCTACAAATATTAAATGTCGGTTACCCAATTTGCACTTAATTAAATGTGAGTGGAATAAACTACATACACCAATAGTGGAAGGTTGAGGAGGATAGGGATTCATTTTCTAACCCCATTTTGGAGAAGGAAAAACTCTAGAGATGATCATAATTTGGTGGTTTCTAAGGGTAAGGAGGAATTTGGTTTGATTGGTGCTAATAAAAACAAAATGCATTTGAAGGACTAGGGAAATGTGGAAATGAATATTATTAAGGATCTACATAAAATTTATGACAATCTTCCTAATAACATTGGTATCCATGATTCAGATGGTGGTAATGTGGGTATTTTCCTAAAGACCTTACAAACAAAAGGGAGTATAATATGATGGGAATTGTGAAGGAAAGTGTGGTTGGTAGGTTTTGGAGCTGGCAAAAATGTTTGATATGGAAATCAATCAGATTAATATAAGACTTTGTTCCCTATAGAATAAGCTCAATAAAGACAATGTTCATGGCATAAAGACTAGTGAGAGTGGTGATTTGCATTCTACCATTGAGGATGTGAAATAGGATTTAAACTCAGTAAGAACCCTATTTAAGGATCAAGTTTAAAATTTGAGAAATAATTTTGATAGTAGGATATAGGGTGTGAAGAGTAAGATACAACATATTAATTAAGAATTGGAAAAAATTGTTGATGTTAGCAAAGTCTCTATTAAAAATTATGATGTGGCATTGGTATTCTTAATGTGAAGCTTAAGGAACTTAAAAAGGATCATCAAGGTCCTAGTTCAAGGACTAGAGGCAAGAAGAAGTTAGAGAAAGCAGAGATGGACTTACAAAGGCTCTTTGGATTTTTCTTTTGTAGGGCAAATGATGGGTACCAATCATCAAGGTCCTAATGAAAAGACTAAAGGCAAGAAGAAATTAGTGGAAGAAGAGAAGAAGGACTTATGAAGGTTCTATGAGCTGCATCAAAATATGTACTAGCAAGAGTTGTAAGTTGATGATGCTTTAAACATGTTAAAATATTTGTCTTGTTCTAGCTAGGTATCTGTTATGTTTGTTACAAATCTGTTTTTTCCTTATTTGGGACAACTTTTTGTTTTTTGGTTTTGCTATGGTGTTGTATATTCTATCTTTTGGTGAGATTTACTTTTCCTTGGTTTAGATACTAGGAAGAACTAGTTTTCTAGTTTGCAACTTTTTGTAAAGGGTTTTTGGTTCCTTTAAAACCCATTTTGCCAATAATAAAAAATAACCAATTTCAAACGTAGAAAAAACTAGATTTTTTCCTTAAATAAAAATTATGGATTATCTCTAAAATAACAAGTAGTCTTTTTCATAAGATAAGATTGTTTTATTGTTGAAATTATTGTCATTATCCAACACTTAGAATAAACCACAAGAATAGAATCTTAGAATGAAAGAAATCTCTCCACTTGCAGACACCCCGCCAAATCTTTTGCACATCTAATATCAAATTCTCTTCAAGTACCATGTGTCTAAAATAATTCCTTTATCCTTTAAGCTTTATGGACATATTTTTCTTGTATGAAGCTCTCATTTTAGTTTAGGCAAGAAGAATGAAATCAAATGTAGTGGATTTTAACATGTAAACATACCAAATTCATTGATGGATATACATGGCCTATTCAAAAGCTCTTCTTTCAATGTAGGGAGGGATGATGTTAACAAAGGTTGTGGAGTTTGTATTTCAAACCCTCTACTAACATTTCTTAAAACTTTTTAAATCATTTTCAACAATTCATTTTGTTTAGATCCTACAATCATTATACTCTATGAGAAATAATTATTCAATGTAGTGACTTAGCTATCCATACTCTTCATGTGGTTCTCATGCATTATCAATGGCATGACACCATCAATAATTCTAATCAGAATACTCATATGGGTATTTCCCACCAACATATTTCTATTCCATTTAATTCGTCCTTTTAGTACCCATGCTTATGATTTAGCTCTTCTCTTCATCCTCTTCTCTCCATTTTAAAAATCAATTTTAAATTTGTTCTATTTATTTTTCAATATTTGTTCATCATGGAACTAGTTGAAATGGGGAATGTAACACAACCTAGAGGCCTTAGTGAGACTAGTCTAAAAACTACTACTAGGTGGAGAAAAAATATTCACAATCATCCTTGCTAAAGTAGGATTATAGACATCTTGATAGTAACCAATAGCTAGACAATGGTCATCCTTATTGAAGTAAAATCATATTAGGCATCTTGATAGTAACTTGTAGTTGACAATAGGCATCCCTATTGTAGTGGATGATTTAGTTAGTGTAAAATGATTATAATTTTTTCTTAATACAGTTGTACCTAACTATGTACCATTTACATCTTATGGGTATCTATATGGAGTAAATGTTTAGTAGTTTTAGATGGTTGCACATTCTACTTTCCAACCACCAACTATTCTAAATAGAATTCTCATTGTTAAGGAAGTCTTCTAATCTTAATAGATGCTCCATAGTCTATATTTTATACAATTAATACTTTGAATGAATAAAAGAATCATCAATATTGGTTCATAATGTCATAATATAATTTTGTTATATCTCTATTTTTTTTTATTATAGATGGTGTTATCATTTGAGAGTAAATAAGTGACATCACTACTAGGGATTAAATTTACTCTTAGATGATAGTTCTATCTACTATATATGAAATAGAGATAATAAAATTATAATATGAAATTATAGACTACTACCAATAATTTTTTATTCATTTGAAGCATTACTTGTACAAAATATAGACCAAGGATCATCTAGCAAGATTAGAAAAACTTCTTGTTCTACGAGGAACCTATTCAAAATACCAACTATAAGTAGAAAAAAACCATCTACAAATACTAAAAATTCACTCCTAGAAACTATCCGCTAGCTAACAAGTAAATAATACATAATCAAGTATAACTATATTAAGAACACATAATGAAGATAGTTTATGCTAACTAGAGATGATGGTCATATTTTTAATAGTAGGATGATTATCACCTCAAATATATATAGATGGTGTTGCCTTTCTATTGCGGGGTGTATTAATTAAAGCCAATTTTCCCTAATTTATCAATATTGGACCTATTAGCAATTTTTGTACCAACCTTAGCAAATATCAGATTCAAGAATTTAGTGTGACTAACATGTTGTGTTAGTTGTATTCAATAGAGCTAGTTGCCTCTTTATCAAAAAACACATAACACGGGGGTTATGTGATACGTCAATAACACGAGGTTTTTTGACCCGTACCTTATAGTTACACTAGCATCTCATGCAAATAACACATCGTGTTATTCATCATCTTGTGTTAGTCATCGTATGTTATTCGTTGCAGTAGGTTCCAGTAGACTAAGGGTTTAGTGGAGTCAAGTTTTACTCGTGCGGGATGGTGGGGAAGGCAAGGAAGTCAGTTCCTTTCTTCCCTCACGCAGGCATAGATCAAAGAAATTGATGCTTGTGGGATAAGAGAAAGTGAAGTGTGAGTGATGTGCCCGCTATCCTGCAAGGCATAAAGTGCTAAAGAGGGTGTGTTGCAGGGCAACACATGTAAGGAGAGGTTTCCTCCCCCCGCTACCCCACACCAAAGAGAAAGAACAATAATTTGTCATGTGGGGTAATGAAGAAAAGTGAACAGAGGGCTTCCTTTCCATCCTGCAAGGGATTTTGGGGAAGTAATTGGGCCCTGCGAGTAAGAGACACATAGTGTGGGTGATGCTCCCCACTATCTTGCTAGGTGAGCGTGGTAGGTCAAAGGGTGCCATGAGGTAAGAAACAAGTAAGGTAGATGGCTTCCCCGCCATCCCGCAATAGTCTACAAGACACTAAGAGGTTATGCAGGGTAACAAGGCAGATGGTGCGGGCGATGTTCTCACCATCCTGCAGGGAAAAAGTGATAAATCAAAATATCATACAAGGTAATTGAGGGTGATGAAGATTTGGTTCTGTGTTACCCTATATCAAGGAAAAGGAACATTAGAATGGTGTGCAGGGTAAGAAATACACAAGGATAGGGTGTTCCCCACTATCCCGTGTGGAGAGTTGGACCAATTTAATAGTCGCACAACACAGGAGACGTGGACCTGGGGTGCCACATCAGACATCCACGACCATCAAATCTTCATTATGGCCCGATCGGATGACCATGTTTTAACCCAAATTGAGACTTTTGAAGGCTATGCGATCATATCTCATGCGTTGATTTTTGTGCGATCTGGAAGATCCAAGGGCCAGAATTCAAATCACAAAGCAAGTGAAAATATAAATCTCTATGCATGGTGTTTGTCGACCCAATTGTCGAGACCCTTTTCCTTGTTTGGTCAGTGTCTTGAATCGAATTTGATTTTGTTCCAACTACCAAAGGACTCTATCAGTACTCCAGATATGACCCTGTAACCAATTTTTGATGCCACCTATGGCTCCTTTTTGCAGACAGAGGACTGATGAGTCTTAAGGCCTTCTCAAACGCCATCCTGATGCAAATTTCTTCTAATTTTTTGGAGATGATTGTCTCTCCCCATGCCTCTAAAACTTATTTTTAAACACTTTCTTCCATGTCCCATTCTCATTTAATGCAGAATAGAGACTTTTGCCATGCAAGTGAGTTATGCATGCCATCAAGATAGAGATATCTTCCTTGGAGGGATATTTTGCTTTCCCCATGCTACAGAGGATCATTTTTCAGAGATTGCACTCAACACACCATCGGATCATTTGATATGAGTTCCCTCTTCTCTAATATTTTGTAACCTAACCCTAGCTAGGGTTAAGGTGTCTTAACTCCAGTTTGATCTGAGTTATACCTTAGCTTTAAAGGAAATTTTGTAACCATGTTCAGGGATCTTCTTTCATTTCTTTTGCATAAAACTATGTTCTTCTGCATTTGTAAGATTTATCTTTGCCTCTAAATGAATAAGTTGGCTATCTTGCCTAGTTTCAGTTTGGCTAACATGTAATAGTTTTACCCTTTTTTCTGAATGTGTTATAGTTTGTTTTCTGAGTATATGTGATCCTTTTAATCCCTCTTAGAGATTCATCTATGAGATAAGTGCAACTCCTTTTGATTTTTATAAGAATTTTGACCTTCACTCATTCTTTAGGAAACTAATTAGGATAGAAAGTTGTGCATATTCTTGGTTGATTTTCATTGATGTCTTTTGCAGCTATAGGTAGGAAGATCATTTCAATCTAGGTGCAAACCTTTTTTCCCTTCTTTCCTGCATCCCCTCTTTCTCCCTTTTCCCTGCCAAATCATAGATTAGGATTTATTTGTGTTGGGTTGGTCCAACACTTTCATCTCAGATTAGAAAGGAATTCGACCTTCTCTGGAGATTCAACCTCAACATCGCAAGGTCCCAAACTTGGAGGTTGTTTCCATGTGACACAGGGTGGATGAACCTGAGAGTTCATCAAGGGGGCACACTTTTGCATCAACAATTTTTGGCACACCCAGTGGGATAAATTGAACCAACTTTGGTTCAAGATTTCTTATCATTTGTTGATAGTTGGTGTGTCTATCAACAACCTTAGCCTTTGGAGGCAGCATCCTACATACCTAGCAACTCTATACAAAATCTACTGGTTAAGCAGTTTAGTGCTCAAAAAAACTGAAGATGTGGTGTAATCTTCAATTTCAATCCTTTGGAGGCATCTTTCTTCAAGCACCTAACTTCAAACAAATTCTGATGATCTTGGTATGTCACATTTTCTCTCCGATAGGGTAGATCTTTTTCCCTTTTCATATCATTTTATGTAAACAAGGATCATATTTTTAATGCTTCAATATGACTACATACCACAGGTGTAATTTTTATTCACCCCCCTTCTATGAAAATGCAAATCAACCCTCCCCATTTCACCAATATGAACAAACTAGGACTACTCCTTGTTTTAGCCCAAATAGTGACTTTGCTCCAGCAGTATGTGAGTATTTTCCTAGTGCTTGCCACCCACCCACCCCTTCTCAACCTTCTTATCAGCCCATTTGACCTCAAAAAAGTGGCATGGACCTCCTAGCAGAGTCTTTGTTGTTAGGAATAGAAGCAATACAAAATAGGATGCAAGATAAGATGCTAGGCTTTAGGCAATAGTTGGATGAAATTAAACAACAAATTTGGGATCAATAGTAGGACAAGGCCTTCTATTAGCAACAACAAGAGTTGGAAGCCCAACAACAACATGAGGCCTTCCTTGTAAAGCAAATTGCTTCTGCTAGGGATGAGAAAATTAGACAGTTGGTGGCCCTATAGGTCAAAATCATGCAGGCAGAGGCATTTTCCCCTACTTCCCCTAAAAAAAAAATCCCAAGCATTGGGCAGGGGAGACCTCCTAAATCTATTAAGGAGCCTATCCTTGAGTAGATTCATCCTTACAAGGAGCCCATTTTGCAAGAGGTATTTCTTGCTCCTTATATTCAGGAGGAGCCTTTGGAGGAACCCATTCAAGAGGAGCTTGTTTATCAAGCTTAGCTCCAACTATTGGAAGTGGAAGCCCAAAAATAGCAACACAATAAATTCATTGTGAAGCAACTTGCTTCTATAGGGGAGGAAAATATCTGGTAGTTGGTAGTTATATTGAATAAGCTCATGGAGAGAAGATCGGAGGTTCTACAAGTGGATATTGAGAATGATCAATTGCAGCAGCAGGTTATAAATAAATATACCGAAGTTGAGGAGGTCATAGGGAGTAGTGATTTTGCAGGAGATAGCATGGCAGATGTTTTTTGCCATGAGATGGAGGTTGTTGTAGTTTTTCACCAAGAAGAAGAAAGAACAAAAATAGAGAGATAATCTGAAGATCTTAAATCTTCCCGTGAAGTGTCTCATGAGCCTGAGATTTGTGTTGATGAGTTAGATAGCAACACATGTGATTATGATCTATGATGGTTCTCCCCTATCCTTGAATGTAATGATGTTGAATATGAGGTCTTCATTCAGTGTGAATATATTTCTTTTGACATTAGGGATAAGGTTTATAAACTTGAATGTTTCTCTTGGGACCAACATACCAAGTTTGATGAGGTTGAGCAGCAACATGTTGACCATGCACATATTCTTTTGGTTTCTCAACTTGATAGTGTACTCAGGCTTCAATGTTTCTACTTTGATATGTCTGAGGATACCCTCATACAGATCAAGACAAGGAGATAGTATACTTGTCACCCTCATGTGAGTTGAGGCCTTTTCATTTGATTTCAACTCATACCAAGAGTAGAGAAGCTATGATAGCAGTGACTCTCCCTTGTGTGAAAGGGTTTCCTTCTTTTCTGCAAGAGTTGAATTTGATGCTGGCCTACCCCTGATACATCTTCCATTTGTTGTTGAGCATACATTTACAGTACCTCCATGTGTTTCAGAGGCTTATTTTATGTGGATTCCCTATATCAGCAAAGTAAATGGTGAGTTTTCTCCTCACCACATTAGCAACATGTATGCTCTATTGTATGCATACATGATACTTCAATTGTTGCAGTTGGCTAGTGACTACAACTATGGTAGAAGGGAGATTAGCTCTTTAAGATTTTTCCTCTTTGACAAAGGAAAAAGGCCTCATCTACCTCTTATATAGAAATGTAAATATTAATTAGATTTTTTCCAGTTTTTCAAGAAGCGCACATGCACAGGCTATTCTCCATAATGGCAAAGTTTTGATATTTTGTAGGTTGCAAGGGTAGAGAAGTATCTATTTTGTTCAGTCCTTGACTATATGCCCAATGGATATCTAAGACTTTTTGTCTTTCCCTAAGAAGGCTTAGGGCCCCCATTGAGTCACTAGAAATGTTGGCAATTTTTGTGCCAACCTTAGCAGATATCAGATCCAGGAATTCAGTGTGACTAACACCTTGTGTTATTTGTATTTAGGAGAGCTAGATACCTCTTTATTAGAAAACACATAACATGAGAGTTATGTGATACATCAATAACATGAGGGTTATTGACCTATTCCTTATAGTTACACCAACATCTCATGTGAATAACACATCATGTTATTCATCATCTTGTGTTAGTCATTGCATGTTATTCATCGTAGCAAGTTCTATCAAACTAATGGTTTGTCAGACTCAAGTTTTACCCATGCGGGATGGTGGGGAAGGAAAGGAAGTTAGTTCCTTTCTTCCCTCATGCAAGCTTAGATCAAAGAAATTGATGCTTGCAGGATAAGAGAAAGAAAAGTGCGGGCAATGTTCCTGCTATCTTGCAAGGCATAATGTGCTAAGGACGGTGTGTTGCAGGGTAACACATGCAAGGAGAGTTTTCCTCCCCCCACTACCCTGCAAAAAATAGAAATCACACTAATATATCATGTGGGGTAATGAAGCAAAGTGAACAAAGACCTTCCCTGCCATCCCGCAAGGGATTTTGGGGAAGTAATTGGACCCTACGGAGTAAGAAACACATAGTGTAGGTGATGCTCCCTGCTATCCCACAAGGTGAGAACGACAGGTCAAAGGGTGTTGCGAGGTAAGTAACAAGTAAGGTGGATGGCTTCTCCACCATCCTGCAATAGTTTACAAGCACACTTAGAGGTCGTGTAGAGTAACAAGGCGGATGGTGCGGGCGATGTTCCCCACCATCCCACAGGGCGAAAGCAACAAATTAGAATGTTGTGCGAGGTAACTAAGAGTGATGAAGATTCGGTTCTTTGTTACCCTACACCAAGAAAAAGGCACATCAGAATGGTGTGTGGGGTAAGAAATACACAAGGATAGGGTTTTCCCCACTATCCCATGTAGAGAGTGGGACCAATTCGACAATCGCACAATATGAGAAATGTGGATCCAGGGAACCACGTCAAACATCCATGACCATCAGATCTTCATTATGGCCCGATCGGATAGCCATGTTTTAAATCCAAATTAAGCCTTTTGAAGGCTATGCGGATGGATCTCACACATTGATTTTTTGCACGATCTAGAGGATCCAAGGGCTAGAATTCAAACTCATAGAGCAGGTGAAAATTTAAATCTCTAAGCACGGTGGTTGTCAACCTGGTTGTCGAGACCATTTTCCTTGTTTGGTCAGCGCCCTGAATCAAATTTGATTTTGTTCTAGCTACTAGAGGACTCCATCATTACTCCAGATATGACCCTGTAGCCAGTTTTGGATGCCATCTATGGCTCCTTTTTGTAGAGAGAGGACTGATGGGTCTAAAGGCCTTATCAGAGACATCCCAATGCAGATTTATCCTAATTTTTTGGAGATGATTGTCCCTCCCCATGCCTCTGCAGCCTATTTTTAGATGTGTTCTTCCACCACCCATATTCTTTTAATGCAAAATGGAGACTTTTCCCCTACAAGTGTATTATACACGCCATCAAGACAGATATATCTTCCTTGTAGGGATATTTTTCTTTTCCCCATACTACAGAGGATCATTTTTAGAGATTTCACTCAACACGCCATCAGATCATTTGATTTGATTTCCCTCTTCTCTGATATTTTACAACCTAACCCTAGCTAGGGTTAGGGTTTCTTAACTTTAGTTCAATCTGAGTTATGCCTGATCTTTAAATGCAATTTTGTAACCCTATTCAGGGATCTTCTTTCTTTTCTTCTGCAAGAAACTATGTTCTTCTACATTTGTAAGATTTTGCCTTGCCTCTACATAAATAAAGTTAGCTATCTTTCCTACTTTCATTTTGGATAGATTTTGTAATGTTTTTACCCTTTTGTCTGAATGCATTTTAGTTCATTTTTTGAGTCTATGTGATTGTGTTAATCCCTGTTAGAGCTTCATCTATGAGCTAAGTGCAGATCCTTTTGATTTTCATAACAATTATGACATTCACTCATGCTTTACAAAACTAATTAGGATAGAAATTTGTGCATATTATTGGTTGATGTCTTATGCAGCTATAGGCAAGAAGATCATTTCAGTCTAGGTGCAAACCTTTTTTCCCTTATTCCTTGCATCCCCTCTTTCTCCCTTTTCCCTATCAAATCATAGATTAGGATTTATTTGTGTTGGGTTGGTCCAACACCTACATCTCAGATTGGAAAGGAATTTGGCCTTCTCCAGAGATTCAACATCAACATCATAAGGTCCCACACTTGGAGGTTTTTTCCATGTGAGACAGGGTGGATGAACCTGAGAGTTCATCAAGGGTGCACACTTTTGCATCAACATGACCTATTAGAGAGCTTGTCGCATTTTGAGGAGTGATTGTAGACCTCTTAGATGGTACATGTGAGTCGGTTTATTGTTTAGTTGTGAGTTCTAGTGTACGTGTGTGTGTTATTTGTAGTCTATAAGTGTTGGCCCTTTCAAAAGGCTAAGTAGAGATTATTTTAATCTTATTTGGGTGGGCTTAAACTTTTACACTATTCGACTAATATAGAAAGTGGATAATGCTTGCAAAATATACCATCACCCTTATGAAATTGAATGCATACTTTGAGGATGGTTGGGTCGAAAGAAGACCTAATACTTGGGTTGGCCTCTAAACAAAGCCATTTCAACCTTGACAATGAATTATTGATCTTTGAGCAGTTTGTAATTTATAATTATAAATAATTTTAGCTATTACCATGTTAACTTAACTATCATCTTATGAAGTGATGATCTTATTGTGGTTATGGCTAAACTATTGAAGTAAAATCTTGAGTTGGTGTTGCCTTTGTTGTCACTAAGGATTGTGCCCAAATGCTAAGCTCTAAAGTTTAGCAATCTTGTACAACATGGGAAGATCCTCAAACTGTGGGTGACCTAAAATGAGGATTAACCTCCATATTATGGGTTTGTTCCCTTTGAAAACCTCCTAAAACTATTGCACTTGACATAGGAAAAGGATATATAGAATAGTTTTGAATTGAAAAGTACTAGCCCTAGGAGGTGATGCACCAAACTTTCATATTATACTTTCTCTCCTAACTCATAATCAACTTTATTCAATGAAGCTTGTTCATTCACAACTAAAATTAGATCATGAAATGCATAAGCACTTTATAAGAAGGTTTTGTTTAGTCATTTACATGAAGGAAAATTATGTTTCACAACTTTAAACTACATGAATTAGTCTAACACAACTTATAACCTACATTTGACAAGAATAATTTTTCTTTAACAATGCATAAATGAGACAAATTCAAATGATTTGTAAAGGAAACATAATAAACACATCAAATCATTCATCCATGATGCTAAAATAAAAAACATTTGAGAAGGAACTGTTGCTTCTTTTATTGAATTGAAAGGAGTTTTTTGTTGTTAGAAACTAAAAAAATACTTTGAAAACTAAAGTAACTTGTCAAAATATAAGTAACAACATTTCTTTGCCTTGATGTGTGTTGCAAGCAAAAATAAAGAGAAGTACAAAAGAAGTTTTATTGAAGAATGAATCTCATCTGAACTGAACGATGAAATTGATGTCAAACCGCACCTTAGATCTACATGATGACGTTGAACGTTTCTTGAAATAATGACCCTTATCCTGAAATATCCTCCAATCTCCATGACTCCATCTTCTTTAGTCATTGATGCAGGAGTATCCCCAGTTCTTGGCAATCTTGCATCAACCAAAAATATTTCCTTTCCAGTTTGTTTTTTGTTTTGCAGTTTCAACATTTCTTTCTGCATTTTCTTGCATTGACTCACCAGATCTTGCAGAGCTGTATTTTACTTGAGGACGTGATCATCTTCATTATTCCTAAACCGTAAAGCATTTGGATAATTTTTCAGTAATTTATCGATTCCAGATTCTGAGACAGTTTTATGGCACCAGAACTGCTTGGACCTATTTTCTATTGGTGAATCTCCTGGATCCCTTCCGTAGCTTGTGAGTCCCAGTTCATTTATTTTGATGTTCCTTGGTGTGTGGCAGACCTTCCCTTTGATCTGCACTTCATCCTTTTTATTTTTTGGAGGAATCTCTTTGGCGGAGGCCAACCTATTGGTATTACATGTTTGATCTTGTTCTTTGGCATTTGATCCCTTTTTGGGCTGACCGAATCCCTCTAGACCATATAAATCAATGTAATCAAGCATCATAATTCAGTTAGGAAGAATATAGAAGATAGATCTTAAGAACTAGAGGTTCGAAGTTGACCAATTCTGTAATTCAGCATATATGTAGCAGGCTAGTGAGTCGAATCTTGTATCTAGGATGTTATTAGTTATCTGTAATCAGTTTTCATGATCTGATTCATTCAGTTCTGCATTGCCTCCATCATATCCTCTTGTTTCCGTTGTGTTTACTCTTTCTGCCTAGTCCAGATTGATCTCTTTGAGGTCCCTCCTAACTAGTGATTGCACCAAGTGGTATCAAAGAGAGATTTCATTCTGGAGATTGTGTTGTCCTGAGAATTTTGTTGTGGGATCGTGGATTGTGGATCCGACTTGCAGCTACAAAGGACTAGTGTAAAGATGGTGCAAAGAGGAAATCAGAATGTTGGAGTGCATAGGAATGAAAACCTTGTTGTGATGGAAATGTTGAGAGGAATTTCAGACCGGTTGGAAGCTATTGAGAAAACCCAGAGAAGAGGCCAACCTATCGAAGATGAAGAAGAAGAATCACCTATAGAACAAGTAGCAAATCCACTTCCAATCAATCTAGATGAAGAGAGGTTCTTGAGGGTTTTGAGTAGGGTGAACACTTAACCACATTTTACCCCACCGGAGTATTATGGAAAGTTTGATTCAGATGAATTAATGGATTGGATCTCAGATATGGAGAAGTGTTTTGATTTTGAGAACACTGCAGAAGAAAGAGAGGTGAAATATGTTTGTACTCGGTTGAAAGGTCATGCATCTCTTTGGTGGGAACATTTGCAGGTTGATAGATAGAGAATAGGTAAAGAGAAAATCAAATCATGGGAGTAGATGGTTTCTAAGTTAAAATCAAAGTTTATGCCAGCAGATTATCAAGTAAATTTGTTCTAGAAGTTATAGAACTTGAAGTAGAAAGAATCTAGTGTGAAGGAGTATATCAAAGCATTCTACAAGTTGAATATCAGATCTGGACATGTTGATGATGAGTTTGAACAAGTTGCTAGATATTTGAATGGACTGTGGATATCTATACAAGATGAACTCAATTTGATCAAGTTGCAGAGTGTTGAAGAAGCTTATCAATATGCCCTGAAAGCAGAAGAGAAGTTGAATAAAAGACATGAGCAGAGACAGAGAGGTAGAGGTGGAAGGTTTTTTGAAGGAAGATTTCAAGGAGGAAGAGGATATTATAGAGGAAGAGGAACCTATATAGATTAGAACAAGGACAAGGAAGTAAGAAAAGATGGAAGTTCATACCGGAAGGATGACAAAAATTTCTACCGAAGAAGAGAACCTGATGGTTACCGGAATGAGGGTTTTGGAAAAGATGACAGAAGACAAGACAAGAGAGTGTTTAGAGGAACTTTCTGTAAGTGTGGAGGAGAAGGAAATTGTTCTTTTGAATGTAAGAAGATAGAGAACACTAGGAAAACAACATTGGTAGAAGAAATCCCCATTGAATCAGCTAACAAACCAGAAGATGGAGAACTGTTGATGATGAGGAGAGCTTTATGTCATACCAGAGAAGATGAAGAGCCCTTGTAGAGGCAAAATTTATTCAAGACCAGATGTAAGGTATCTGGTAAGTGTTGTAAAGTAGTTATTAATAGTGGTAGTTCAAATAATCTTATTTCAGAAGAAATGGTGAATAAATTAAAGTTGGAACTATTGAAACACCCTAACCCTCATCAGATAGCATGGACTCAGGATGATCATAAGTTGTTAGTAAGTGAGAAATGTTTGGTGAAATTAAAAATTGGGAATTATCATGATGAAGTTTTGTGTGATATTATGCCTATGAATATATGTCACCTTTTGTTGGCTAGACCTTGGCAATTTGATAGACAGACAATACATGATGGGAGAAAGAACATATACATAATTGTAGTGAATGGGATGAAACAAACCTTGTTACCCTTGGAGGAGCCTTTGAAGAGTGAAGTCTGTACAAATGCTAGAATCTATTTGGTGGATGGAAGGAAATTCCTGGATGGAATGAGACATGAAAATGTGTGTTTTTCTTTAGTTCCTAAGAAGATTGAGAACCTAGAACATGAAGAAGAAGAACTAGAGGAGATAAAAGAATTGCTGACAGAATATGAAGACATCATTTTAGATAATGTGCCCAATGGATTACCACATGTGAGGAGTATCATTCATTGCATGGACTTGATTCCCGGAGCTAGTTTTCCTAGCAAAGTTGCACACCAAATGACACCGACAGAAAATGAGGAGTTGAATAGACAAGTGCAGGAATTGTTGAAGAAAGGTCTGATCAGAGAAAGTTTGAGTCCGTATGCAGTACCAGTAGTGTCAGCACCTAATAAGAAGGGAGAATGGAGGATGTGTACTGATTCTAGAGCAATAAACAAGATCACAAAAAAGTACCAGTTTTCTTTACCTAGGATGGATGAAATAATGGATTGTTTGAGTGGAGCCAAATACTACACAAAGATAGACCTGAAGTGTGGATATCATCATATCATAATCAGAGAAGGAGATGAGTGGAAGACATCATTCAAGACAAATGAAGGATTGTATGATCGGTTGGTGATGCCTTTTGGATTGACTAATGCATCGAGTACTTTCATGAGATAGATGAATGAAATATTGGAGAAATTCTTGGGTAAGTTTGTTATTGTATATTTGGATGGCATTCTGATTTTTTAGTAAGATAAAAGAGGAGCATTTGTTGCATTTAAAACAAGTTTTGTAGAGGTTAAGAGAAGAAAAGTTGTTGATAAATCTTAAGAAGTGTACTTTCATGAAGGAAGAGTTGCTCTATTTGGGATCTGTGATATTTGTGGATGGATTAAAGATGGACCCTGAGAAGATTAGAGCAATTGTTGAATGGCCTAGACTGAAAAGCATTGGAGAGGTAAGATCATTTCATGGATTGGCTAGTTTCTACCAGAAGTTTATCAGAAATTTTAGTTCAGTTTGTAGCCCTATGACTGAGACAATGAGAGGAGATAGGAAGTAATTCAAGTGGGCAACTGAAGTAAATAAAAGTTTTGAATTGTTGAAGCAGAAGGTCACTGAACAACCTATGTTAGCTTTACTATATTTCAACAAAGTATTTCAAGTGGATTGTGATGCAAGTGGGAATGCAATTGGAGCAGTATTGAGTCAAGAAGGGAGAGCAATAACTTATTTTAGGGAAAAGTTGAATGATGCTAGGAGGAGATGTTCGAAGTATGATCAGGAATTTAATGCCATAGTTCAAGCCTTGAAGAACTGGAGACATTACCTATTGCCTAAGGAATTTGTGTTGTATACTGATCATCAAGCTTTGCAGTATTTGAGTAGCTAGAGTAAATTGAATCAGAGACATATGAGATGGGTAGAATTTTTGCAGAGTTACACCTTTGTGTTGAAGCATAGGAGTGGGAAGTCAAACAAAGTTGTTGATGCATTGAGTAGAAGGAGGAATTTGCTAATAGAGATGAGAGTGACAATATTAGGATTTGAAGAGTTGAAGACCTTGAATGATGATGACCTAGATTTTGCAAAACCTTGAAAAGCATGTAGAGAACCGATTATGGTGGACAGAAGAAAATGGTTGGATTATTTCATTCAAGATGGGATGTTATTCAAAGGAGTTCAGTTGTGTATACCTAAGAGTTCTATGAGGGAGAATCTGATAAAGGAGAAGCATAGTGGACGATTAGTCAGACACTTTGGTGTTGACAAAATAGTAGCATTGGTGAGTGAACATTACTTTTAGCCTCAAATTCATAAGGATTTTAGGAAATTTGTGCAAAGCTATAGAATTTATCAAGTTGCAAAAGGTAGTAGTCAGAATGTGCGATTGTATAAACCTTTAGCAGTACCAAAGAGACCTTGGGAGGATATAACAATGAATTTCATACTTAGATTGCCTAAGAAATAGAAAGGAAATGATTCTATATTTGTGGTGGTGGATAGATTCTCAAAGATGGCTCATTTCATACCTTGTAAGAAGACATCAGATGCAGTGCATATGTTGGCATTTTTTATGTTTATGTTGTGATTGTCATTGATGGACACACACTTGTATTGAGATTCCCTTTATATGTATGAGCTCATGCTCAACTAGTATTTGTTCCAACCGGTATGTTGTATTCTAGTCTTTAGACTAGTAGTGATTTTGCAGAATGTGTTTCCCGGTTTGAAGCGGAATATCGACCCCAAGCGGTTCGCAGATCACAAGCGGTACGAGGGAGAAAAGCAACACAACACATTCTTACCAGTCTTCATTTTTGTCAAACCGGCAACTAGTATTTTGTATGAACTGGTAATACTCTGTGATGAGTTACCAACTGGCATTTTGTGATGAGTTACCAATCCGCCAATTATTTGACGATGCCGACACATTAACGGTGATTCCTGTGTCATGTTACTAAGTATGTCTAGGTTCATTGAACCTAGGAAATTGTAAAGAAATCTTATTGGACCGACATGAAATCAGATTCCTTTAAAAGGACATCATGTCTAGGGTTTTAGGTTGTTGCAAAAAGGGTTGATGTTGAGCTAGGGTTTAAGGTGGATGTTGAGTTGTTGGAAGAGTGATCTTATCTGAGAAGATCGAGTTGTAACTAAGAGAGAGATAGAGAAGACTGAAGTAATGCCGGAATGCATTAGCTATGAGCAATACTGGATCTAACCAAGTAGTTTGTTCTATTAGATAGATCAAACACTTGTTGATTACTCACATCTTTAACAAGTCAGTAGCCCCTAACCGGGTAGGCCTCAAAGCCTTTGTAAAATCCCCTAACAAGGTGGTTCACACGTGAATCTAAAATCCTCTAACAAGGTAGTCTTTAATCGGACTTATCTCCTAACAGAGATTGAGATTCCTAATAGGATCTATTCTGGTGAAGAACATTGTAAGACCTTAACCAGTCTGGTTTCTATTCTACAGATAGTGACTTGTGAGTTCCATCTCACCGTGGTTTTTCCCAGTTGGGTTTCCACGTCAAATATCTTGTGTTATGGTTGTATTGCTTTTGTGGGTGAATGTTTTATTCGCATTTTGGTTTGTATGTGTGGTAACCGGTTTGACTGTCAGACTGCTTTACTGGTTTATCTTTAGACTGTGTAACTGTTTTAGTGCAAAGATTTTTGGCATACTAATTCAACCCCCCCCCTCTTAGTATTCATCAATTGGTATCAGAGCCAACCTTTCTATAAGTTTAACCACTTGGAAAGAGATATGGGGGAATACACCTTGAGGGAACTTACTCAATGGCTCACTAAGTCTGAGCAAGCCTATGATGATCTTATGGTCAAATACAAGGCATCTCAAGCAAAAAGAAGAGAACATGCAGAAAAGCTGATGGAACTATCTGAAAGTAGTTCTGAAGATGAAGCTAACATGGAAGCTATGATTGCTGAAGTGAATAAGCTGAATGATTCAAACTCCAATCTGAGAAAGGAGTTGGAAGGACTGACTATTCGGTTCAGTCAAGAGCTTGAGAACTGGAGAAAAGGTGAAGATCTGGTAAAAGATAGAGATCATGAGATCTCCAAGTTGAAACATGAGATTAGTGCACTAACTGCTCGCCTTCATGAGAGTAGAATGGAAAAAGAAGACATGCAAGGAGAACTGAACATTGCCATCTTTGAAAATGCAAGTCTTATGGAGACAAACACTACTATTTCCAAAGAACTCTTTGAGTCAAAGGAAATACTTGCTAAGTTTGGCAAAAGTACAATCAAGCTAGACCAAAAGCTTGAGTCATCTAGATCGGCAAAGAATACCAATGGTCTTGGTTTTTCTAGACATGAGGAAGGAGAATCCTCAGGAACAAATGCTGAAGCATCAAAGAAGCAACCGACACTCAAAGGAAAAGGTAAGCAAAAATTCAAACCTATTTGCTTTAACTGTCTTAAAGAAGGACACACTGCCAATGTATGTAGGAGCAAAGCCTACAATAATTTTCCTTATTTTATCAACAATGTACCTAGATTCAATAAGTTCAATGGTCATTGTTATGCATGCAACAAGTTTGGGCATAGACCATTTGAATGCAGGTTTGTAGTGGATAACACTGGAAGATATCCTCCGAGGACCCAAGGAACTAGTCCTGAATATTTTATGAACCGGAACCACAATCGGTGTAATGACTTCAATCATCAGTCAAGAAGCGGTGGTCATCAAGCGACAATTGGATGGAGAGAAAGTTGTATGATCTATCATGGTCATGGTCACACTACTGCAACATGTAGAAGGAAGATTGGAAACATGTACAATGGACCTTGGAGAGCACCTAGACTTGTTTGCTATCACTGCAACAAACTGGGTCACATTGCAAGATTCTGCAGAAGTAGAAAAAGTATATCTGATGATATACCAGTCACTCAGGAAGGAGAAATAGATGTTGAAAAAGTTCAAGGAGACATGAAGAAAACGTGGAAGAAGAAACCAACAAAGTCGAAAGAGGAACCGGTTTCTGCACCTAGTGTGGAAATATCGGAACTGGCAAACTAAGCCTCAATGGCTTAAGGGGAGCAAATGGCGAAATGCTTTCGAACCCTTGGTTAACACCAGTAAAAGACCTTAACTGGTATGCTATACTTGTCACTTGGCAGAAGACCGAAAACGGTAAAAAGGCAAATTAGGGTTTACACCCTAATATAGGAGCATTAATGATGGTAGGTGAGAGACATGTATAAATGCATTTTTCAAATCATTTCTCACTATCTATTTTCAAGCGAAGAATAGTTTTCAAGTGTAGAGCGAAGAAAAGGCGATTTGAGCTTAGATTTCAAGAAATTGGATAACCTTGAAAGAGATTCAAATCTAGTTTGCAAGCGGTAGTGGAGAACTCAAAGCGGTGATTTGGCATCCGATGGAGAGCGAAGTAAAGAAGAATCAGGAAGCCCTAAATTCATGTTTGAAAGGTATTTTTCATGTTCTTGAAATACTCTTCAATGGCTTCCGCATCTCATACCAGTTCAAGCACATCCATTGAGTCAGAAAGTTTCATTCAGAGGAAGTCCAAGTATAATGCTTTGTCACAAGTTCCAGCTGGAGTCATAGTCAAAGAAGGAATTTCATATTATATTGATTACAAGATAGAAGACCTAGGGTCCTTAGCCATTCATACTCAATTAGGTCTATTTTGCGGAAAGGACAAAAGGATCAAACCGGAGTTCAGTATCTTAGAGAAGAAGAAACTCCATAATGCGGTATATTTTCTGGAAGACTTCATAGAGGATCACATCAGGATCATCTTGAGCAGAGTCCATGGTGACAAGATGTACTTGGAGAGAACACATGATATCACGCCTGAGGCAATTCATGCAGTCACCGGTTTCTGCAACACAGGGGAAGTGCTAGCCTTGAGAACGGTAAGCAAAACGAAAATGACCAAGCTCACCAGTTCAACAAGTGATTCATGAGGTATGACAGTTAATCCTATCAAGGATGAACTGGTAAAATACGCCTGCATGGTGATAGGCTACAGAACATTCTCAGCCAGCAGGATTAATTATGTATCTGCTACAGTTGTAAATGTTGCTTACTGGATGATTATAGAGGATAAATCATTTGACATATGCACCGGTATGCAGAGGAAACTCCTGTTAAATCTTAAGGCAATCAAAAAGGAAAATTCATTGAGATTTAAGTTTGGACAACTACTGGTAGGGTTTTTTTTCTATTTCCAAGGCTACTTTCTAGGTGTAGGAGATGTCTAGTGGTCCCCTGACCAACCGGTAACCAAGCAGATAAAGGAAAGTGTGCAAGCCATTGGAACCAGCTACCCTGAGGTACTGAAGAAATACTTTGATGAGTTCAGAAGAAAGATGAATCAGAGGGTACGAATCTCAGGTGACATAGTGAAGAAGTATGAAGATGACATCTATTTCACTATTCAGGTGGACAAATGTCTAATGGAGGCTATTGAGCCTAGAATGGAGGAAGTGGACCCTATGGGCTATGAGGTCATGTTTGACATGCTGGAAGGGTATGCTTCAACCCTTATTGCCTCGCCTCTTGATCCAAAGGCTAAGCGAACGGGAACCTACTTGGAGAGGATCACATTGGTTGAAGAACCATCGGTGAAGAAGGGAAAAGAACCGGTAGCTAAGAAAGCTAAGGCAGTGCCTGCAGCATCAGCACCAGCTACCACTGCGACTCCAAGAGTGACCAAGCGGTTACCAGCAAAGAAGAAACCAGAGGTAACAGTGGCAAAAGTCTTTGAAAGAAAGAGGAAGACTAAGGCAAATGAACCAGACTCTGAAGAAACTGAGCTTGATGAATAGCCAAAGAAGGCTAGATAGACCAAGAAGATGAAGAAGAATGAACCGACAACATCCGCACTGGTAAATATAGATATCTCCTCTTACAAACCTTTAACACATTGTTAAAGAACAGTAAAGAATATTAGGAGAAAGTTACTTCATGATTTAATAGATTCTTATGATGAATTCAATAGTGAAGAAAAAGATGAAGTACTGCAGGAAATCATTCTTTATTTATGTAAAAATGACCGGTCACCATCAGAGATTAAATTCCAGACACTGGATTCATTATTTAAAGCATTGGATAACAAATGGAGCATTGCCATTGAAAAGGAACAAGAGATTAGGGAGAAAGTTTTTGCACAGTACTTCCCCGAACTCTCAAATTCAGAATTATTTGATGTATTGGATCAAAATAAAGGTCTCTTCTTCACAAGGAGAAGAAGACTCTGGTTGTTGGAGGGGAGATTTGATGATGTAGAAAAGGATACACATCAACACATGGCCCATGCTATCAGCTTTCACAAAGCTCGAATGGCCAACCTCCAAGCGGAAAAGGAACCAGTTATTTCCAAACTGGATGAACCTAGGAAATTGTAAAGAAATCCTATTGGACCGACATGAAATCAGATTCCTTTAAAAGGACATCATGTCTAGGGTTTTAGGTTGTTGCGAAAAGGGTTGATGTTGAGCTAGGGTTTAAGGTGGATGTTGAGTTGTTGGAAGAGTGATCTTATCTGAGAAGATCAAGTTGTAACTAAGAGAGAGATAGAGAAGACTGAAGTAATGCTGGAATGCATTAGCTGTGAGCAATACTGGATCTAACCAAGCAGTTTGTGCTATTAGATAGATCAAACACTTGTTGATTACTCACATCTTTAACAAGTCAGTAGCCCCTAACCAGGTAGGCCTCAAAGCCTTTGTAAAATCCTCTAACAAGGTGGTTCACACATGTGAATCTAAAATCCTCTAACAAGGTAGTCTTTAATTGGACTTATCTCCTAACAGAGATTGAGATTCCTAACAGGATCTGTTCTGGTGAAGAACATTGTAAGACCTTAACTGGTCTGGTTTCTATTCTGCAGATAGTGACTTGTGAGTTCCATCTCACTGTGGTTTTTCCCAGTTGGATTTCCATTTCAAATATCTTGTGTTATGGTTGTATTGCTTTTGTGGGTGAATGTTTTATTCGCATTTTGGTTTGTATGTGTGGTTACCAGTTTGACTGTCAGACTGCTTTACCGATTTATCTTTAGACTGTGTAAGTGTTTTAGTGCAAAGATTTTGGGCATACTAATTCACCCCCCCTCTTAGTATTCATCAGCATATAGTTGACTTATTTTTCAAGGAGGTAGTGAGATTACATGGATTACCTAAGAGAATATTTTCAGATAGAGACTAAGTTTGTTGGTTATTTTTGGAGAACACTTTGGAAGAAGATGAAGACAGATTTGAAGTTCATTTCTACTTTTCACCTACAAACTGATGGAGAAACAGAGGTAGTAAACAGGAGCTTGGTAAATTTGTTGAGATTCTTAGTTGGAGAGAAAACCAGATGCTAGGATTTGATTCTTGCACAAGAAGAGTTTGCCTACAATAGTTCAGTGAATAGGAGTACAGAAAGAACACCTTTTAAGATTGTTACTGAAGGACACCCTATTGGCTTAGTTTGTCATTGCATCAAAAGACCGATCTATCAATGCTCGATACAAACTATAGAGATATGAATCGCACGGGAGGTGGTTAGTCCCTTGTCACAAATCCTGAGGGGAGCGCTTACCATTTTTCCAACAATCTCCCCCTCAGAGTTACCCAAGGGGATTGGAACCTGTGACCCAACGCTCAGATACCACTTGTTGTCCCAGTTTTTCATTGTGTCAAAAGACCAATCTATCAACACCCAATACAAACTATAGAGATATGGATCGCATAGGAGGTGGTTAGTCCCTTGTCATGAATCTAGAGGGGAGCACTAACCATTTTGCCAACACACCCTAGAGGTATATTAGAATTGATAGATATCAGTAATGAAGACAAGTGGAGTGCATAGGTAGAATAATTTGCAGATCACATGAAGGCCTTGCATATTCAGGTTAAGCAACATTTGGAGGATATGAACAGTAAGTATAAGGAGAAAGAAGATGAGAAGAGGAGACTTAAGGAATTTTAAGTTGGCGATGAAGTGATGGTATATTTCTAAGAAAAGAGAGATTTCTAGTTGGAACCTATAACAAGTTACAAATGAGGAAGTTTGGACCTTGTAAGATCTTGAGGAAGTTCAATTCCGAAAATGCATATGAAGTGGAACTACCAGATAGTTTGAGTATTTCACCTATATTCAATATTGCAGATCTACATCAATATCATGAATTAGAATTTAGTGAAGATAGTATTGTAGACTTGGAGAAATAGATGCCTTGGAAGGAGCCAAATCAGATTGAAGACATTTTGGACAGTAGGATTGGGCGTAGTACCCTGAGCAGTCAGTACATGGAGTATCTTGTGAAATGGAAAGATAAACTAGTTGAAGATTCATCTTGGATTTCTCACATGGTAGTAGATCACCTTGGTTTTCCTTTGACCCCAACAAAGTGAGAGACTCAATTTCTCAACAACCTCATATGTTTGATGTTGGAGCATCCCTGGTTCTTAGCAATCTTGCATCAACCAAAGACATTTCATTTCTAGTTTGTTTTCTATTTTGCAGTTTCAGTATTTCTTTCTAAATTTTCTTGCATTGAATAACCAAATCTTGCGAAGCTAGATTTTGCTTGAGGACATGATCATCTTCCTTATTCCCCTAAACCGTGGAGCATTTGGATCATTTTTCGACAAGTTATCGATTCTAGATTCCAAGACAGTTTTTTGGCACTAGAACCACTTGGACCTATTTTCTATTAGTGAATCTTTCGGATCCCTTTCGTAGCTTGCAGAGCCCTGGTTTGTTGATTCTCATGTTCCTTGGCATGTGGCCGACCTTCCCTTTGATCCGCACTTCGTCCTTTGGATTTTTCAGAGGAATCTCTTTGATGGAGGTCAACCTATTGGTATTACATGTTTAATCTTGTTCTTTGGCATTTGATCCCTTTTTGGGCCAACCGAATCCCTCTAGACCATATAAATGAATGTAATCAAGCATCATAATTCAGTTAGGAAGAATATAGAAGATAGATTTTAAGAATTAGAGGTTTGGAGTTGACCGATTCTGTAATTGAGCATGTATGTAGTAGGCCAGTGAGTCGAATCTTGTATCCCAGATGTTACCAGTTATCTATAATCATTTTTCATAATCTAATTCATTTAGTTATGGATTGCCTCCATCATATCCTCTTGTTTCCATTGTGTTTACTCTTGCTTCCTAGTCCAGATTGATCTCTTTGAGGTGCCTCCTAACCAGTGACTGCACCAGTCATGCATCCTCAATAATCATGCAAAATGGCTTTAGAACTCCTTTGAATTGATGGACTCTAGGCTCGAGTCATGCCTTGAATCATGCATCACTCATGTGGGGTCTTGAACTAAGGTAAAACTTATGCATTTGATTCAAAAAATCCCTCTTTTGGGCATCAAACTAACCCTAGTCTAATTACATTTGTATCAATTATTTCTTGATCTCCTTGGTTGTGAATGACCCTAGTGATTTCATTTGAACATGAAGTTTTCTTAAGACTTAAGGTGTAGCTTCTTCCTTAACTGATGTTGGATGAGGGATGCTAAATGCTCGGGATTATTAATAAACCTTATCCTTCAATGATTTTATTATAATATTCACAGATTCCTTAACTTTGATATGACTATCATATGCACTACTATTTCTAACTTAGAAAGGCAACTTGATATGAAAATTATTAGTTGATAGTATATTTTATTCTCTCAATGAATATGGTTGGTATTATTCTCCTTTTAATTTCTATGAAACATCTTTGTATGAGTTCATTAAATTCATTATTACCATGTATTTTCTTTGAACACACTTGTGTGTGTGAAGAATTCATTAGAGTGCTCATGATTGTCATCTTACCTTTCTTGATTGCTTTTAAACTATCTACTTTTTGATGCTACAACAATGTCTTTGATTTGATTGCATCTTGGTATATAAGTACTATTTTTATTGTCTTCTATGTATGCTATCAAGGAACTTGATGACTGTCGTTTGCCCTCTTCTAGGTTTCAAAAAGAAATTAGCAACACCAAAACCCTTTTTATTGCATTTTTTGTGTTAGTCCTCTGCGTCTATTTTTCCTACATGCCTTTTGAAAGTGGTTACTCATTGTTCTATTATTTTTCTTGAAGATCATTTCATACATCAATATCCTTACACTAGTCCCTTGAGATCTTTGAGTTTGACTGTTATGACCCACTATTGTGACTTATGATTGTCACTTTCTTTGGTTTTTCTCTTAGGCTCTATTATTGCAATTAAGGTCTTTTTTATTATGGTTTGATACAAAGGTTTTTCACCAGTGTTTTCCTTTCCATTATGATTCATCCATTTTTGCCTTTAAACTATCTATACCACTCTGCCTTAACAGTGAAAATTATTGTGTCAAAATAATTTTTCTTTGATTCTTCAACTTGTGCATTCATGTCTCCAGACCCTTCATGGCTCTATCATACTTGCTACAACACTATGATGATCCTTTGATTTGATATTATGATATATAGTTAGTCATTATCATCAATAAATATGGCATTCCCTTTAAGTTGCAAATGACATGATTCTAACCCTTTTGATGGGCAAGGCAATATTTTCATATATAATAACAATAGTAAGGGTTTTAATGAGATTTGTTAGAACAAAACCCTTATCTTCCTCATAAGACCATGCATCTTCTAATTTATTTTAAATAATTTTGAAACCCTTGAATTCAAGTTGTCTAGCAGGTTTGAGAGTGTCTCGAATGTGTTTTTCTTACCTCTGCCACTAACCCTCTAAAAAATGTAGCCCACACTTTTCTTTTATGCTTGGCTCATTAAGTCTTTCATCAAGCCTTTATCACTTTTGACAAATATTTTGAAACCCTAGTTCTGTACAAGGCCCTATTATTTGTATTGTTATTAAGCATTTGGATTGCACTTCACTGTCGTTTCCTCATCTATCATAGAATTTTATATTGATCCTTTTGATAGTGCTTAGATTTTAAATTGAATTCTTTGAACTTTTGATAGCCTCTATGCTTGTAACTTTACACATCTCTACGGTACTGTCATATTATATTTTAATGATTGTCATAGGCTTTAAACTTGAATAAGAAAGATGTACTATCCCATGTTTATGCTCTTTTTTATAACCATGATTTTATCTTCAGATCAAAGAAAATGAAACCCTTGATGTGTATGAAAAATAACCTTACTTTTTATGAGAGACAATAGGAGAGAAAAACTAACCCTAAAAGTAAGGTAAGACCTTGAGTTTGAAAATTTCACTTCCATCCCAATGCAAAATGAACTCAACTTGGCTTTATTCACATAGGAGTTATAATTGAAATATTTATTAGAGCTTTTTTTAAGCTAAACAAAGATAGTTTATCTTTCATTCATTTGGCAATATAAACCAAGGCATTTTAAGTGACTTTTTCCCCTCTTTTAAACATTTACAACCTTCTAAACCTATATATTAGGCCCAAGACCTGGGCTAAGGAATTTTTGTACTTGAAAGTGGAAAAATATATGCAACATTTTAGCAACCTATCTTTGGTGTGTGCCTCCTACACATGGTTGACCAATATCCTTGGCATCCATTGGGCATAGTCTCAACATATAACACAAAAAGACTCAAATCGAACTTTGAGATAACTATTAGAAGCATTGAACAAGTGTAACAACCTACCAACTAAACTAAAAACTTGTGGACCAACACTTAGGGAAAGGGAAATATTGAGAAATAAACATGTGCTACAATATTTAGAGGGAAGAGAGAAACTAGAAAATGATCTTTATTAGCACTTATTAGTGTAGCATCGTAAATTGTACACACTTGCTAGGGTGGTACAATTTCACACCTAGTTTAGCACCCGCCTTGGTGCATTTTGCATTTTGCATTGCATTTCCCCTTTAGCACTTAATTAATTAAATTAATTAGGTCTAGGGTTCTATTTTATCATCTCCCATATCATAAGGTTGGGCCCTTTTCATTAAAGTGTGCCCCTTTCATTTTATTCTTCCAATACATCATTTAATCAAAAACCCTAATTAGGTCCTATTTTGAACTTGGGGGCTTGATTTCAGGGGTCAAAACATCTCAAAATCACTTGTAACTTTGGGATTCTCTCTAAAATCATCATATCTGACGGCCCTGAAAATTTGGTGAAAAGTTGTCGGGACCATGGCGCCCGGAGAGGACCATGGCGCTCGGCGTGCACATGGTCCCGAACATCTTTCCCGAAATTTTAGGAGTGCAATCCAATCATAAAATAAAGCTTAACCCCAAGAAATTGGTGGGAGATTCAATCTCTAGGTCAGCCAAAAGTTGAAATTAAGACCTAGGGTTTCATATATAAGAGCTCTCTTTCTTCATTTGAAAGGATCCGAATTTTGGTTTTGAGGGGCCTTATACACAGCAAAAGAGCAGATCTTTGAAGACTTCAACAACATTCAACATCCATCCATCAAGCATTCATCAATTTCATTCATCCATTTAGGGCTTTGAAGACATTGAAGAGCAATAAGGGATCACCGACTGAAGATTGGCTTGTACCCCTCCCTTGGGGTTGGGTATGATTTCATGTTGTTTTCATGTCTTTGCATAAGCCTCATTATATCATTTGTATTCATGCTTTAGATCACGTTGCATCTTGATTTGGAGCATTTACATTATCATTTACAAGCAATTAGGGTTTACTTTCTAGGTTGCTCTAGTTTGCTTACTTGCATTTTAGGATCTTGCACACACACAAGGTCTGCACACACACTACTTTTACAATACAAATTGGCTATTCATGGAGGTGGAAATCACCAAAGCAGGGGTTTGACTAAGGCAAAACCCTATATAGCCACCCAAAACACCTTTTCAGATATAAGTGCAGATTTCGGGATTTAGACGACGCCGCAAGTTGCAGATCCGAAAGAAGCAGACTGAGACAGAACAACACACCAAATTTTAGAGCAAAAGACTAGGACAGGGGCATGGGGTGCCCTAGTCCTGCCAGGACAGGGGTGCTGGGCACCCTGGTCCTTCTGTCAGACAGCAGTTTCAGCATTTTTCTGACAGCTTTTCAGGTTGCAAAACAACAATTTCAGGTGCAGAATCAGGACAGTGGCGCCCGCACCCCCGTCCCGAACATTTTCACTCAGATTTTAATTCCGGGTATGCATTTGCATTCTTGTCTTGTCCTTGTGTTTATAGCTTTCCATTGTTTAATCTCAATTATGCAATCTTGTTATTAGTTCATACTTGCACTCTAGGGCTAGTAGTTGAACTTGCATCATTTTATCTATCATTTGCAACAAGGGAATAGAAATCCTAATAGGTAGCCCGTGGCTCTCTCTTCCACAAAAGGAAGTAGCCAATTGTGTGATACCTCTAGGCTCTTTCGTATTCCACAAATGTGTGATTGAAAGTGAGATTAGGGCATGTTTGCTTAGTGTCACTTTTTCCCCCACACAATTAGAAAGGAAACCTATCCTACTATGATAAAATTTTGAAACATAACCTCAATAGAAAAGCTTGAGATGAATCCCATTGTCTAGGATTGGCAACTCCCCTACTTCAAGATTTGATAGATGAGAGACATTGTGTGCCTTAAATTTTGTGATCACGAAAGGACCACTCCCCATTGCATCAAGCTTAGTGTGTTGTTTGGGTCTACTTTCTAGATCATCCCATTTGAGAACCAAATCTCCTTAATTTAAAGTTCTTGGGATTTCCTTCTTATCAAATATTCTTGTTATTTATACTTGATGAATAATTTCTAGGTTTTGTAATGCTTATCTTCTTGTTTCTTCCAGCTCTATCAACTTAGCAAGTCTTACCTCCATTGGTTCTTCATCTATCATTTCCAACTCTTTGATTAGGCTTAGAGTTGGTAGCTCTACTGAAATAGGTATTCTTTCTTCATTTCCATACACAAGAACATTAGGAGAGTTACTTGCAGATCTCTTACGAGTAATTCTATCAACCCATTAGGCAATTTTTAACTTGCTGCATGTCAAGTCCTATAATTGTCTTCTATTATTATTTTGATGATCCTAATTAGATTTTTATTAGTAGACTTAGCTTGTAAATTAAATTGTGGATAGTAATTAGATGAAGTAATCCAAAATATATAATTTTTGACATCCCATTCGGTCACTTTTGTGCTTGTAAAATCCAAAGCATTATCTAAAATAATGGATTCAAGAGTACCAAACCTTGCAACTATGTCTAGGTAGAATATTAGGACTAAAATTTCATTTTCCTACTTCAATTCCATAGTTTTTATCCATTTGGTGAAGTAATTAGTAGTTTTCAATATACATATATGTCCTAAACTAGAGGGTGGGTGTATGGGTCTAATGAAATCAAGACCCCACTTCATGAATGGTTGCTCTACTTATACTGGATGAAATAGTGAGGTTTTTAACTTATGCTTTCCTATAAATATGGAACACTTTTTGCACTTTATTACCCATGCATATTCATCCTTATATAAATTAGGCTAAAAGTATCTAACTCTTGTGATCTCAAGAGTTTTTTTCTTCATGCAAAATAGCCACTATCCGTCCCATCATGGAATTCTTTAAGCACTTTGTTAATCTGATTAGATTCTACACATCTTTTAAAAACTCCATGAAAGTTCTTTCTATATTAATTTCCATCCAAAATGACATAAGGAATTGTTTAATGTTTGAAATACCTTTGTTTTGTATTGTTTAGGCCTTGCAGACACTCGACTGTTTGGAGATAGTGCATCATTTCTAATATCCAACTTGAAGGAGTTGCTTTAACATCTCGCCCTTCATTATTGAGCACAAGGACAATCTCTTCTTAAACTTTTTTATGTCCTCAAAATTGCCAACTAGTTGTTCATACAATCCCTTGCCTCTTACCACCTTGATTTCTACATCATATTCTTTGACTTTGGTTATCCAACCAACCATCTTACCATTCAAGTCCTTAGAAAAAATTATTTAACACTTGAATGAGAAACCATAAGATGTATCTTGTTATTTGAAATTAAATGCCCAATTTTTTAAGACTTATAATCATAGATAAAGCATGTTTTTCAACAAATGTGTACCGTTGCTCGTAACCTTCCAATCCTTGGCCGAAAAAGGCTATTGGCTACTTTATTTCATTTTCATTTTGTTGCACCAGCATATCTAAAATTTTATCAATGCTTCCAAAGGCACATAGTATGAAATTCGTAGAAAATTTTGGATTTACAAGAGTTGGTGTTGTTGTTTCTATGGCTTCCTTAATCTTCTCAAAACTCCTCTTGGCTTCTCTTGACCAACTCAAACATGCATTCTTCCTTAACATAGTTGTTATGAGATTAAAGAGGATTGTAATGTTAGGTATAAACCTTCTAACAAAAGTTTTACTTCCTAGGAAGATTTGTAAACCCTTTTTATGAGTTGGTAAAGGTAAGGTTAATATTTCACTTACTCATTTAGGGTCAGCTGTGATACCATGCTTTGAAACTATGTGACCAAGAAGCTTAACTTTATGAACAACAAAGATGCACTTCTTAGGATTGAGAGAAACACCATACTCCCTACATCTCTCAAATATTTGTCTCAAGTGATTGAAATGATCTTTTGCATCTTTATAAAAATAGTAATATCATCAAGGTTAACCAATACAAACTTGTTCATGAGACCTTGAAAAGCCATATCCATAGCTCTTTGGAAATTTTCACCAACATTTGATAACCCAAATAGCATCTTTTTGTATGCCATGGTTCCCCATTTGGTGGTATAGGTAGTTTAATATTGGTCGTCTTCCTTCATTAAAATTTGATTGTATCCTGAAAAACCATCTAACAATGAAAATCCATTATAACTTGATACACCTTGCAAAATTTGTTTTGTTGAGGGCAGCAAACTGTGATCCTTGAGGGAAGCTCTATTTAGGTCTCTAAAATCAACACATAACCTAATTTCACCATTCCTTTTTCTCACAGGTGCCAAATTAGGCACCCAAAATGTGTGCTTAATAGGAAAAATGATGTTATCTTAGATCAACTTGTTTAGCTCTATTTTTATAAGGTGGTCTAGTTTTGGATTCAAAGGCTTTTGCCTTTGTCTTACTGGGTTTTCATTAGGTACCAACTTAATGGTGTGTTGGGATAACTTAGGGTTAAAAACCTTCAAATCTCTATATTCCCAAGCAAAGACATTATGAAATTCTTAACAAAGAAAAATAAAAGCATCTTGTTCTTCTTTGGTACATACCTTGACAACTTTCAAGAGTTTGTCTCTAAAGTTCTCAATGGGTTCATAGTGTTAGTCATTCAGGTTTTTCTTTTCTCACTTGATCATAAGTATTGAAAATGGATTCTAGAGTCACCAATCCTTTTGTCAACCTATTTGAATTTAGCTATAGAAAACAAAAATACGATCTACAATGAAACAAAAGCCACCACCAACCTAGAAACCAAAAATACGATCTGCAATGAAAAGAAAGCCACCATCGGAACATGCCAGTTGGAACATAGAAAACTGCACATAAAACTGAACAAGAACTAAACTGAAAGGAAATATTTTTGGTTGATGCAAGATTCCTCATAGACCAGGGATGCTCCTGCATCAAACACCCCAAGTGGAAAGAGATGTTCCATGAGAGGCAACTCATGAACATAGAAAAGGATTCAAGATATAGATCCCATGCTCATTTTTTATCCAAACATCTTCCTTATCTACAAACCTCCTCCTTAACTCCTTTGGAACCTCAACTAGACTCTGTATCTCCCAACTCTCTTTATTTCTCTTCCTTTGCTTCAGATCTGCACATTGTCTTTGCTTACTGCTCTCTTTCTTCTTCAACTTTGATTTGTTTCTGCCACAATACTTCATTTGGTTTGTCACCATAAGTTTTCTGTCATCCAATTCTATCTTGTTATCAGACTTATCTATCAGATCCTTCTGCAAACCTATGCCACCTTCCGGTATAACCTCTCCAACCGGTTTCTCAGTACTGTAACTTCTCTCAAGACTCGGATTCTTCACCTCCTTCTCTTTCTCCTTCAAAGAAGCCAATGTGAACTTTTGCCCATCGTTCTCAATAATTATTAGGTTTCTTCTATAGTCATAAATAGATCCTCTATCAAACTACCAAGGTCTTCCCAACAAGACATGACAATCAATCATAGATACATCACACAAGACCTCATCCCTAAAAGGCCCAATATTAAAACTCACCAAACACTGCTTCTTTACCTCTAACTTTTGATCATCTTGTAACCAACTTACCTTGTAAGGACAAGGTTGCTCAAGCCTCTTCAATACAAGCTTCACTACCATCTCCTTGGATACCAAATTATTAGTACTTCCACTATACACAATAAACTTGGAACACTTACCACTTGATTTGCACACAGTCCCGAAAAGACACTTTCTCTGAGTAGGTCCGGTATCTTCACTGCTTTGCTCCATCATGACTCTTCTAAACTATTATCTCATCATTCATCCTTCATATTAGGAGTAAGTCAACCTATAAAATTTTATTTGAAGTCCTTATCTTTCTAGAAATTCCTCGCTTCAATCCTTAATCCATTTGTAAATTGTCTTTTAATCTAAAATGACAAGTTTTAATGGTTGGTTTGAACCCCGTGAACTCATCGAACCTTTTTGAAGCAAGTTCATAACGTTCATTTAGGTTCTGCAGGTTCTTAGGTGTCTAGGAGGTTTTCATACTAACATTTATTCAAGTGTTTTGCAGTGGTTCTTTTTAATGGTCGCGTTCGGTGATGTGTTATATCATCTCTCTCTAGGCTGTGAACTCTTTGAACCTAGTTCAAACGGTTTGGGGGTGTTCAACATGTTCAACACGGTTCAAAAGGTCAACAACACTTAATAGAGTTAATCTTTTCAGAAGAGAATTTTCTTGGAGTGGTGTATGCCTTGAACTACTTGAACTCTCATGAAGTCAGTTCAGATTGTTCATGCGTGTTCAAATCAGGTGGGTCCCATGAACTAAAAGACATGATGGTGCACTTATTGCCAAGTATGATGAAGATTGAACCATATCTTGAGTGACATCAACTGTTTGAGTTTTTGAGGCAAGTAATCATTTTGGGAATTGGCAGTTACTCCAAAAATGCAGCCATGCATTCAATGCGCGCGTGTGATGTCCAATCCAAACGCTCAACACATTTGAACTGACGATTGGAATTAATGCACTTAGTAAGTTCGTATCACTGATTTTTCTATAAGGTATGAAGTGATTAGTTCTCTAAAAACTTGTTCCTCATTGCTGTAGAGTTACTTTTCTTGGATAGAAGGTTTGTTTGCTGGTAGTCATCCGATTGCGCTCAACTATGAAGGTTAGTTTGTTTCCTATCCTCTCCAGTGATTTTTACCTGCTTTTCCTCTCTCGTAATAAGATTTTCTGAGAAAATAAGGCTTGTTATTTATGAATTATGAAGTCCACATTACACCTTTTCGGGAACATTTTTAGTCTTGCATGTACAAACCCCATAGTCAGTGATACAGACTTAAAAGGGGAAAATATGGATATTTTAAAGGAAAGGGTGTTCAAGGGAATTGATGGTTCCTTTGGTGTAGAAATTTTGAGTAGTGGTCTTATAGAAGCAGCAGCCTTCCCCCCAGCTATCCCTTGCCTAGAACTAGTTAGAGAGTGTATTGCTAGGTGTGATCCAATTTTCGAGACCATCAAAAGAGATAATGGTGAAACCCTCCTTGCCATTAACTGTGAAGTTATTTCCTCCATTTTCAAACTACCTGATTATCAATTCTCCAACTTTTCTCCCGCCCAATCAATTACTAAGTTCAATGCAGATAGAATCGAGCATCAGAATAATGTAGCAAAATATTGGTTGAAGGTTCCCCAAAGGGGTGGCTCCAGGTTTCCCAAGAATCCCAACAAGAACCATATGCTTCCCCACATTCATGATGTCATGTTACTGTTGCACCAAGTCAGAGGCTTGGCAGAGGCCTACAGTTTTGATGACTGGATTTATTGTTATGTACAACCGGTACTAGAAGGAAAGCAGTATCTCGATTGGGCAGAGCTGATTGTCGATTCCATGAGGGAGCAGCTGAGTATGGCCAAACAGTTCAAGCAGAATTTCTTCATGTCCTCATATCTGATATATTGCTTGGTGTGTGTTAAGGAGATAGTGGGAATACCTAGGCAGCTCACTGAGGGAGAGGTCTTTGTGTATGATTTTTACCCTATGTTACAAAAGGATAATGCTTTGCAAGACTTTAGGAAGGTACATAACACCTTCCTGGGAGATTTGTGTTACGAATTAAAGAACATGAAAACCAAGAGGATGTCTGAGGATGCATAGACATTAGTGAAGAGATTTGGTAGTTTCTTTATTCAGTTCCCTCGCTTTTGTTACATAAGAATAGGCGATTTTGAGGAAGAGCCTTTCAAGCTTCCTCGTTTTTGTTCGGATTGTTTTGTTTTGGCAGAGATTTGTAGGTAGTTGGCTACCATGATTAAGAAGGCTCAACCCAGGGATAAATGGGAGGATCATTTTACTATTTAGTTGGGTATTTTATCCTGCAGTTTAATGTCAGATGCTTTAAGCATTGGAGCCGACTTGAAAAACTTCAATTTTCCACTGTATCACGAAAGAAAAGGCTTTGACAATAAGGGTTTCTCGTGAAGCCTTGGTCTGATGCCATACCTCCCAATTCCACACCTAGAGGAATTTTGGGAAGATTGCAGTGATGAGCTTGAGGTGTTCAAGAGGGCAAACATGAGAATGGTGTTGGAGCAAGTAATTTCACTGTAGGTGAAGCTTGACATAAGTGGGCTTGAAGAAGATTATCTGGAGCTTTTTGAACCTGGATACTTAAACCAAGCTAAAACCAAAGTGTCCTACATCAAATGGGATGTGGAAGAAGAGGACGACATACAACTATAAACAAAAAGGGTTTTGGAGAGAACCGCAAAATGGGTTGGCAAGAAGAGTTCAGTGAGATTAGGCGCCAAGTCTAACTCCGTGAGAAATAGTGAGGTTACTCTGCGTTCACCAAAGCATTTTTCTAATCTTACTTTTATGCCTGTTCATGCAGGTAAGGATAAAAAGCCATCTCACATTAGGCACAAGCCCAATCTGGTTCTGGATTTCTCTGCTCCTCAACATACCAGGTCACGAAGTGCTGCATAGAAAAGAATGGACCAGACCAAAGATACAGAGGCAAAGGATAAAATTCTTGATACTCAGATATTTGAAGTTGAAGATATTGACAGTGACATTGTTAACACCATGGATTCCCATGTGGTTACCATAGCCATGACGCCACCGCCTAAAGTGATCGGAGGAACAACCAGTTTGAGTGCAGCTCCTAAGTGGCTAACCACTTCAGTAAGCAAAAAATGGAGTTTCATTCCTGTGACCATCCCAATTCAAGACATGGTAGTTAAGTACACAGAGAAGGGCCCCAAGCAAAAGAAGTTCAAAACAACTGCTAGACTGGATAATGATGAAGGAACTAGAGAGTGGGTTGCCGAGATTGCTTCTTACAAGCCCAAAGACGAAGATACAGAGGTCAATGCAGAGGACTTTGAGATCACCAAGGTGGAGCGCGAGAACATGAGTAGGGATTTGGATAATCACTTCTTCCAAGTATCAGCTAAGAAAATTCTCACCAGGTCAGAAAAAGATGGGCATGAGAAGAGAGAGCTATAGCGGCATATAAAAATTCTTTCTCAATTCATTGATAGCATCGGTTGCTTCGAAGCACTTCCCATATCCCATGCTACAGAGAGCTTTGACCCTACTTCACCATAGTATAAAAAGCTAATGAGTCATGTTCAACGAGCTAAAAGCATTGCAAGGGCTGTGGAGAAATGGATTGAAGAAGTAATTAAAGATGGAGAAAAGTATATCACAAGCTCTAGGAAGTTATGCGATGAGATGTAGAGCCTCATTGCAGAGATTCAAAACTAGATTTTGTCATGGGGAAAAGAGGAACATAAATGGGAAAATGTCTTGCCTATGCTCACCAAAATAGAAGAGTACGGAGCCACCATATTCCTGACAGAACATTCAATCAAGTTGGCAACTGATGAGTGTCAAATCTTCGTATTGAAAAGACCATAATGTGGCGGGTACTCACATTCAAGTCTGTGATTTCCTATGCCAAGACTTTTGTTTATGAACTTCAGGACCTCCAATGTAGCTTGGTTAATGACAACAAAGTGGTTAATCTAGACCATGATTGGCAGCTGGGGATTTGTGGACTGAACATGCAGGACGCGATAAAGGCTTTTAGGCTATACATGGAGAAAGTTAAAGCTAAAGGCAATTTCACCCCTGAAGATATAACACAAGTTGCCCGGATTGAGTCCATGATGTTTATCGGTAACAATTAGTTACCGAAGCATGCTGAGAAAATGGTGAAGCACAGATGGGACAAAGAAGCTGCAAAGGCAAAAATCAATGCTATGAAGAATCTAAGCCAATCTATAATCCAAGAACTTGCAACTACCCACGACGCCCAAGAAAGCGGAGCAGAAGATGATGATGGAAAAGGAGCATAACATATCGATAATGCTCTGTTTTTATTTTATGTATTTTTCATAATCTTGCAAATGACTTTGGGACATCTGTCCCAAATATACTCTGTTGGTTTTCATAACTGATTCGGAGGAGGTCGAGTTTTAAGGGAGACCTCCTCTATTCTAAAGACTGATATAAATTATATTAAGAGGGATATGGAAAGGGTTAGAATTTTTTTTGGTTTTTACTTAGTTTTCTGATTTTTAGAAGTTTTGTTTTGTTGAAGGAAGTCATCAGACTTTGAAAATCTGAAATTGGAAAGGATATATACATGTATTGTTGTGTCTTTGTCACATAAAATATATATATATAAGATCATATTGTTATTGGGAGAAGGAAAACCTTTGAGTTTTGAATCTATGTAGTGATATTTCTTTGCATATATTGATCTAATCAAATGACACTGATCGCCTTTCCGATGGAGAATATTGTTATTATTATGAGACTCCTTCCTATGTGATTTTAAAAGATATGTGCTTGAAAAGAGATTTTATTTCTCTTATCTATTTTTATGAACTATCGAACTGGTGTTCTGAACTTTGTTTCGATCACTTCCATTTCTCATGTTGAAGCATTTTGAAGAATAATTTTTCTTTGAAATATGTGTAAATCATTATCCTCTCATCTAAGAATGAAGTAGGTAGCCTTATGTTCTTTCAGGTTAAAAGCATACCAATTTAATTTAATTAGATTATTCCCTGAATAACTAATGGAGGGAGCTGTACCTATCAAAAAGTCAGAGGGAAGTGGTATATGTTACACTCACCCAACTGTTTAGTTGAACTTTTGTCTTTTAAAGAAGGCGACAGAGTTTGAAATCATTTAATTTGAAGAAAGGAAAAAATTTGTTCACTAACATGAACATAAAGGATTGTCCTTGCTTCGGTGCACAGTCAGTTCCGATAACTTCTCCTTATGGTTCCTCATTTTCCACACAACTTCTTGCCATTCCCTTCTTACATTCATAAAATCTTTGTCCGGTTTCTCCACACTTGTAACATTTGCCGAGAAATTCTTTTTTGGTACTACCACTGCCTTTCTCTGTGTTTTTTGATTTGGTTCTTTACTCCACTTAGGTTTTGATTCATCTTCCACATTCTACTTCTTTGTACTCATCTACCCCTTGAATCTCTCCTTCCCTCTAGGGTTATTCGGTTGTCTTCTTCTCACCTTCTCGCCAACCTTTGAAGCATACTGGTAAGCTTCTTCAACTGTGGAAACCCTCAACATACTCATCTCATCCTGAATGTTAAATACAAGTCCATTTATGTACCTCACCACCTTTTCTCTATCCATCTCTCTATGTCCATATCTGGTCATCACCTTGTATAATTCCTCAATATAATCTTTCACAATCATGTTTCTTTGTTTCAGGTTCTACAACTTCTTGAACAATTCCAACTCATAGTCTCCCGGTATGAACTTGGCTTTCAATCTTGAAACCATATGCCTCCACCGAGTTATCTTCATTTCACAATTTTCCACTCTGTCTCTTAGCAATTTTTTCCACCATAAGGCAACATACCTTTTCAAATTAGTTTGTGCCAACCGAATTCTCTGCAAGTCCTTGACATCCTCAAACTCAAAGTAATCCTCCAACTCTTTGATCCAATCAATCAGATCCTTTGGGTTCAACATTCCAGAAAAGTTTGAAACATCCACTTTATGAACCTTACTCGCTTGTGCCACTACTCTTAGAAATCTTTGCTCTCTTCCATCTTCCGGTCCTTCAGCCTCTTTTGCCTCAAGCTCTTCTCCCACTTCTTCATATTCATCCTCAAACTCTAGATTCCTTTGCAAACCAGCCAATGCATTCTGGATTTCGTTCCTCATCTCATTCTTGAAATCCTCCATCACCTGCTCTACCCTCCAAGGGTTCATCCTTATAGGTTGCTCCTCCTCTTCTACCCCGATCAACTTCCTCAACTCAGTAATCTGACTACCGGTTTCAATTGGCTCTCACTCGACGATCTATTGAACACATGTGCAACCTGCCTCCAATCAACAATCTATCCACCCAAAGGAATTTATTAAGGTTCACAACCAACTCTTCAACCAACCAATTCATAACTAGCTTTGATACCACTTGATGCAGCCATAACCGGTGAATCCTCAAAAGAGAACTAACCGGCTTATGCAGCAATAGTAAGACAACGAAAGTAACAATAAAACATAGAAAGATTACAGAAATAGATCATATTGTTTCCTTAGAACCTCTGGTAACCAACCGGTTATCATCATACAGTCATCTTAGAACATTTGGTAGTCAACCGGTTACATGCAGGCTAACATGCCAAAAACAATCCATCTGAAACACTCGGAGTCAACCGGATCTCTAATCACCAATCTAAATCCTTATTCCGATCTCTATTGTCCTACAAATGATTACATAATACCCTATATATACCCTCCAAAACATATCTGGGTCGGCCATAAAAGATTACATTTACCAATGCAGGAAAAAAATGAAATGTGTAATAGGTCGGCCCCAAGAATAAGGAAATTCTCCAGAAAAGAACCACCGAGAAGTGTGGATCATGAGAAAAGTTTGCCAAGGAATTAGGAATATTAAGCAAGACCCAAAATAGATCCACACACCAAGAAAATGCTCCAGAAAAGAAGAATCTCCAATCGGTAAGGCCAAAACTGCCCTGGAACCCAGAAATAGTCAAACTGGAAGTAATATCTTGTTGGAAAAGAATCCAAATGGACTGAAAATATGGAATTAAGCACATAAACCAACCCGGAAACCGAAAATATGATCTGCAATGAAAAGCAAGCGACCACCAAAACGTACCGGTAGGAACACAAAAAACTGCACCTAGAATTGAACAAGAACTAAATTGAAAGGAAATATATTTGGTTGATGCAAGATTGCTCATAGACCGGGGATGCTCCTACATCACTTTTCTTGTTTCCTTTTTCCTTTTTTCTTTTGTTTTCTTTGTTTGTATCTGAAGTCCTAGACTATGAGGTACGAATGGTTTCCTTCAGAACCTCAGAGTTCAAGCTTCCTTCCTATTGTTGCGATTTCAGAGTTTTGGACTCTAAAATTCCAAAATCCCATAATCATAGACTCTAGTCTAATTGGCACTCTGGAGTTTCGGACTCTCGATCCTTTATTGGTATCACATTTATTTCACCCAAGTTTGTGGCTATTTAAATGACAAGGAGCTCATTTTCATGCTTCACCGTACTTCCAAATGAGCTTTGCAACCTCTCAAGACTTTAGGTGATCAGTTCACAAAGGGAGTCTTGGAGTGTATTGTCTTTCTTTTTATATGTTTGAGGTATGATTTCAACCCTTCCTCCATATTTTCCTATTTTTTTTCTTGCTTTGCTTATTTGTTGTTTCTTTTTCCTCCTTTCTTAGATTAGGTCATAGTTTAGAAATAAGTTGATTCCCTTATGGATTTCAAAACTTAGGCCTTGTGATCAATAAATCTTTTTCTCTAAGTCCACTAGGATTAAACTATAGAATTGACAACTTATTGCCTTTTGTTTTAAAATCATGTTCCCCATGCTTTCTACAAGTTTTACCCTAGCTACGTGTAGTTTGGAACCCTTTCCTGGGGTTTCATAGTAATTAACCATCATGTACAGAAGTCTTGATCTATTATTGTTTGTGCCTAATCAACTAAGTGTTAAAAAGACCCCACTTCAAAGTTTTGAACTTCAAAGTCCTTGTCATTCTCAAGCTAAGTTACCCATAGTTTTCTAGATTCCCAAAATCCCCATGATATTTAGCCATTAGATAAGTCCATTTTAAATTTTATACTTTCAAGTTTTAGGGAAACCCTTTCTATGTTTTCATATGATTGACGAAGACCCTAGACCCCAAAACCTAGAATCGCTACATGAAAAGCTTATCCTTCAGACTTTTGGACTTTAGGGCATTGGAGAAACCTTTACCATTTTTACCCTTGAGTGTATGCGACCCCGAACCCTAGAACCCAAAATCACTAACTGATGAACCACTTTGGAATTTTGGACTTCAAAGTATTGGGTGAACCCATGCTTATTTTTTTCTCTAGAGAGTCGATGACCCGAACCCTAAAATATGGAGTGATTTTATAGAGGAACTCCTCCAAGATTTCAAACTTTGGGAGTTTGGTCTTGTCTTTTCCATTTAGGTATGTTAGAGTCAGTGACCCCAAACCCCAAAGTCCAGAGTGTTTTATAGAGGTAAACATTTTAGAATCCCAAACTCCTGGGGACATTGCAAATGTGTTTTACACTAAGTATAAAACCACCTAGAGTACCATTATCTGGACTTTCGTTGCCAAAACCTTTCCAAGATTCCAAAATCTTGAAAACATACTTAATCTCCTAAGCCTCATAACTTCGACAAACATGATTTTGGAGCATCCAAATGTAAGTGATAGAAGATTCACCCTAGAATCTTGGACCCCAAACTTACTTGATTGAACTTGCAGGCATAAGGGTTTTTAAGACCTCAAACCCTTGAATTCTGGAGCCCAGAAATCCCAAAATTGAGTGTTTTCTTAATAAAAATGTATATGCAAGGCTTGCTCAATATTTTTTTATGGTGGGGAAAGATGATTCTAATTATTATTTAACCCTCTTGGTGTGTTTGAAATTTCTATTAAGGATTTTGAAGCAAAAGAGGTGGAGATTGTTAAGACTAGTAGAAATAGCAACAAAGTTGAGCAAAAATTAGAAAAGGCACTAGTGACCATGAAGTACTTGTATCAAGGATAGGTGTGCCTATAAAAGTTTGAAAATAATATGAAATTTCTAATTGACACAAAATTACGCCATATAGATACGAAAGCCATGGAAAATGCAGTATGGGATCAGGATGTTGCAAACCCCTATAAGAAGATACTAAGATTAGGTTTGGCTCATGGCACAATCTTCCCCAAATCACTACAATCACCTGATCTTGTATAAGAAGTATCGCAACACTATAATGAAGTCACTAGATAATGTCTAGATGATAGGGAAATATAATTGTGAATTTATCTCCCAATATGGTGGCTAGAGCATTCAGAATCCCATAGTATGATGAAGTGATGATAGTAACTGAAGTTGAACCTTTGAAGAATATAACAAGAAGGTAGAAAGTCACATAGAGCATCTAAACAAGACATGGCTAAAGGAACCTAGAAAATAAAACAATAAGGTAAGGGACATAATTCATAGGATTGACTTAGGATGTTGTTACAAACTTGGTAATAATGCCCAGTAAGGCATTTTGAAAACAAGATTCTAAATTTTATTCTCCCTAGATGTATTACTATATTTTCACTATATTGAAGGGAAAAATATATTTTGATTGGGCATAACTAATATTTGAAAATATACACAATCATATTACCACATTCATTACGACCAATAAATTTTTCATGACTTCTTATGTCGTTTGATTGATAGAAAGAGGAGGTATCTACCTTGGGCTTAACACAGAAGGAAGAATTGGAGATGGACTCGAGATAGTTACGGTGTGGAGGAATTTTACACAATTGGTTTTCAAAGAATCTGATAATCATTTCAAGAGAGTGAATGATGGACTCATCTATGTTGTGATTAATGGGTTAAACGAAGATGTGGGATTCAAATTGACAAAGGAAGTTATGCCATTGATAGATACTTGGGGGACATTTTATCCAATTTAACCTCAATTAAACTTAAATAAGAGTCAATGGATTTCATGGGAATCCTTTTCTCCTTCCCCTATGTTGCAGTAAAAGGATAATTTTGTTAGAATTTTTAAGATAGATGGTAGAGGTTCAAATGTTAATGAATTTGAAAATAATCTAGGAGTTGGGTTCCCATTCAAGTTGGGATTTTATGAATGTCCAAATTTACTAGTAGCCAAGATAGTAGTACATGAGATAGAGGCCTTTAATATTAAGGAATATGAATATGTAAGAGCTATGTATGATCCAAAGGGAAAATTGAAAGCCATGATGCCCAACTCATTCCAAGCTCATGAGCTAAAATTAGAGGATTTTTGGGCTAGAATGAAAGATATATTTGAGGTGAGAGAAGATACTACAAATTGACAACCTTCCAAATGAAATATTTTAAGGTAAAGGAAGACATCCTAGATAATTTTTTTGATGATGGTGAAATACTAGATCCCTTGTACGAGAAACATAAGGTATCACAAAAGACACTTTTTCTCCTCAGGTGGTTAGATAAACAAAATATTGATATTGAGGTTGTGACTATCGAGGTGGTTGATAATAGCCTATAATGGGTTAATCTCGAGTTTCCTATAGTTCAACACAAAAGGAAGGACTCTAGTACCCCTCCTCAATCAGACTCTTTTTGTATCTATGTTTTACTTTAGTTGTTGTTCAGAGGAACATTATTGTATTTTGATTAAGATTTTATGCGATGTTATTTCATGCTTTATCTTGAATTGTGGTGTACGCTTTCATGCAGTATCTCAGTGCTTATGATTAATGTTATTTTTATAGATCGTTATCATGGACTGACACTTTTACCTTATGTGTAGGGGAAAAAGTGAGACTAGGACAATGTACCCTAATCCTAACTTTTGACACACATTGCAGAATACGAAAGAGCCTAGAGATATCGCACGGTTGGCTACTTCTTTTGGTGAAAGAGAGAGCCATGAGATATCTATTAGGATTCCTATTCCCTTGTTGAAATTGAAAGCTAAAATGATACAAGTTCAAACCCTAACCTCAAAGTGTAAGTATGAACTAGTAACCAATTTGCAGAATTGAGATTAAACAATGAACAGCTGTAAATGTAAGGATAAAATAAGAATGCAGATATGTACCCGGAGTCGAAATCGGACTGAAAATGTTCGGGACGGGGGCGCGGGCGCCACTGTCCTGAAAACTGCACTGAAAACCACTGTTCTGCACCCTGAAACACTGTCTGGAAACTGCCGGAAAGCTGTCTGTCCGGAGGACCAGGGCGCCCAGCGCCTCTGTCCCAGGGACCAGGGCGCCCAGCGCCCCTGTCCCAATCTTCTGAGCTGCAACTGCACACAGAGTTCTGTCTTTGTCTCCTCTTTCCGGATCTGTGTCCCGCGGTGTCGTCCGAATCCCGAAACCTGCAATAATATCTGAAAAGGGGGAAGGGCGGCTATATAGGGTTTTGCCTTAGTCAAACCCCCGCTTCGGTGATTTCCACCTCCACGAATAGCCAAGTTGTTTTGTAAAATGTATTGTGTGTGCAGACCTAGTGTGTGTGCAAGGTCCAAAATGCAAGAAAGCAAACTAGAGCAACCTAGAAAGTAAACCCTAATTGCTTGTAAATGATAATGCAAATGCTCTAAATCAAGATGCAATGTGATCTAAAGCATGAACAAATGATACATCAAAGCTTATGTAAGGACATGAAAACAATATGAAATCATACCCAACCCTCAAGGGAGGAGTACAAGCCAATCTTCAGTCGGTAATCTCCTATTGTTCTTCAATGTCTTCCAAGCCCTAATTGGATGAATGAATGAATTTGATAGATGCTTGATAGAATGATGTTGAGTGTTGTTGAAGTCTTCAAAGATCTGCTCTTTCGCTGCATATCAAGTTCCTGGAAACAAAAATCCGATCCTTTCAAATGAAGAAAGAGAGCTCTTATGTATGAAACCCTAGGTCGTAAATTCGTATTTTGGCCGACCTAGAGATTGAATATCCCACCAATTTCTTGGGGTTAAGCTTTATTTTATGATTGGATCGTGCTCCCAAAATTTCGGGAAAAATGTCCGGGACCATGTTGCACGGGCGCCATGGTCCCGACAACTTTTCACCAAATTTTCAGGGCCGTCGGATATGATGATTTTAGAGAGAATCCCAAAGTTACAGGTGATTTCGAGATGTTTAGACCCCGAAACCAAGCCCCCAAGTTCGAAATAGGACTTAATTAGGGTTTTTGATTAAGTGGTGTATTGGAAGAATAAAATGCGAAGGGCGCGCTTTAGTGAAAGGGCCCAACTTTGTGATGTAGAAAATGATGAAATAGGGCCTTAGACCTAATTAATTTGATTAATTAAGTGCTTAAGGAGAAATGCAATGCAGAATGCCAAACGCACTAAGGCGGGTGCTAAACTAGGTGCGAAATTGTACCACCCTAGCGAGTGCGTACAATTTACGACGCTACATTTAGCCCCCACTTTAGCGCTCATATGAGTACTACGTGCATATGCAAGCTAAAGTACAGAAAAGTAAACATTATTTGAAAAAGGATATATCCATAAGTCGTCGGACGAAGCCCCCAGCGGTATCTGCAGTACACAGTTAGGAACCGCACCCTACAAAACAAACGTTAGATCACAAAAATCACCTAATGCTTACTAGGGAAAGTGATGAAATCTGTGAGTAGCTATATGCCCCCCCCTGTTTTGACTTACTTATTTAGGGAGGTGAAACAGGGTAGCATGTTTACTTGCGACAAATTGTGTAATAGAGTGTTGATGAGGGGTGTTCACTAAATAGGCTTCATCAGAGCACTTTTTGGAACATCCCGAGAGTAGGAGAAGGAAAATACAATTCCAACGCAACAAACGGCTCGAAAATCGCATCTCCCAAACCCAAGTTATGGTAAAATGAATGATAGAGGAAAATTAGGGTTTCGAGAAGTAAGAATAAGGAAACGAGAGTATATACTTCGAAAGTGACACTTGTATTCGTCACTTTGTTGATTTCAGAATACTATTCAGCGGAGCCCACCTAGCCACCACCATGCCTTCACGACGACCGGAGCGTCCCACGAGGATCGAGATGCTGCGCCAGGCCGTGATCGACGACGAGCCACTAGACGAGGTGAGTTGACTGAACGTTTGACTTTTGATTTCTCACATGTTTGACTTTTTCGTGATCGAATGCGGACCTTGAACGCCGACCGGGGCCCACCTAGGGCGCCCTGGTCCCCCCAGGGCGCCATGGTCCCTTACAGGGGCGCCATGGTCCCCCCAGGTCGCCATGGTCCCTGACAGGGGCGCCATGGTCCCTGTAGGGCGCCATGGTCCCTGACAGGGCGCCATGGTCCCCTCAGGGCGCCATGGTCCCTGACAGGGCGCCATGGTCCCCAATCAGGGCCTGGCGAGGGATACAAGGCAAGCACTCAATGTTCAATAGTTTGCGTTTGCGATTTCGATGATTGAGTACTGATTTTGGTCATGTTTTCGTTTTGCAGGGTCTCCCGTATATGAGAGAGCACACAGCGGGACACATTCTTCGCACTTTGCGAGACCAGATTCCATGGCTGACTCAGTCAGAGAGAGACACCTTATCAATAGTAGGATTGTGGTACATGATTCTTATGCCGGCCATTCGATTTCATCCCGCGATGCTGATGGCACTGATGGAGAGATGGGATCCTGACACTTGTACCTTTCACCTTCTGGTAGGAGAGCTGACGGTCACACTCGAGGATGTGTACCGTATACTACATCTTCCTATCAGAGGAGCGACAGTCACATATGCGACTGATCGGGTAGCAGAGGATCATCAGAGGGAGCAGATGTACTATATAGGGAGAGTCATGCCGAGCGAGATGAGAGGTCGTATCATGGTCAGCTGGCTCTTACATCCTACAGGGGAGGTTCCACTTCTGAGACGCCTCATGATAGCCATCATAGCACTAGTCGTCTGCCCTAATGGGCGAGGGACACACATGCATGGGGGCCTCACATGGTGTATCAGAGGGATGGAGAGACATAGGAGAGTTTATGCATGGGGTCGGAGTATGCTTGCACATCTCTATCACGACCTTGAGGAGTATGTATTCGGACAAGGTTGCAGTTTGATGACATGCACACTTCTGCAGGTGTGGATCTTAGAGCACTTCACATGCACCAGGCCTGTCGGCTATCCAGTGAGTATAGCGAGCGAGCGACCTAGGGTGTTTGCTTATCCATTGACCAGCGAGTGGAGATTTGGGGATTTGTTGTATTGGAGAGTGACTATTGATAGACTGACAGCCGAGGTGACAGTGTGGAGACCTTACCTACGGATGCACAGATGGGATGGTATGGAGAGACAGTTAGCATGTCTACAGAGGAACCGCCTACTGCGAGGGCGATATGCACACATCATAGTCCCTTTCTACTTTGACCGAGTATGGAGGCAGTTCGGACTAGAGCAGTGTGTCCCAGCCGATGTGCCCATCTATACTCGACACTCACGGGTCCTTCCCAGACCTAGAGCAGTAGCGAGACCGACGGTGGATGATATCGAGACGACAAACTTAGAGGGATCAAATCAGGATGTAATCACTGACTATTCTGCTGAGCCTGGAGCACAGCGTAGATATGTTTCATGGTTCATGAGATCGTATCCAGGTCCTATCTTTCCACCAGATCATCCGATAGGCTATCCAGGCCCATGGAGACATGGAGACCGAGACGAGGATGAGGGATCCAGGTCAGAGGAGCCAGATGAGGGAGAGGGTCACGAGGAGGCGGGGGATCCTGATCCACCTACAGGCGATCAGCCCAGTGACGAGGAGGAGGAGGATGCAGATAGAGAGGAGGACGAGGAGGATGCAGGTGATGATGCGGATGAGGATGAGGATGATGAGGAGGACGACAAGGAGGAGGATGATAGAGATGATGAGGAGGAGTCGGATGCAGCTCCCCACCATTCAGGAGACGATACCATAGCTTTGGATCCACCTTTTATTCCCCAACAGGGGGAACAGGAGGCGATACGGAGACCTGTCACTAGTACCGTCCAGCCTACACCCATCGTGGATAGAGTATTCGAGCGAGGGGAGCCTAGCGGTTCCCAGTCACAGATGCTACCATGTCATGATCCCTACTGGCGCGAGGGAGATCTAGGTATAGTAGGTTTATATTGATTGATTAATGCTTTGATGATATAGAATGGTACTAACAAAAAATCTGTTCTACTGCCACAGCTAATGTGCAGGAATGGCGTTCCTTGATTCAGCAGGCAATGACAGACATCTCCATGATAGCACAGATCCCTAGTTCCTCATAGATTGCCTACAGGCCTCAGAGGAACGCGGGTCAGCATGAGGATTTGTTTTTTCCATTCTGATTACAGATAGATATATGGAGGGAGAGAGAGAGAATCCTATCAGAGGATCTCCGTCAGGCGCGGCAGAGAGAGGGAGTCCTATTGGAGGATCTCCATCAGGCACGGCAGAGAGAGAGAGTCCTATCAGAGGATCTCCATCAGGCGGGGCAGAGAGAGAGAGTCCTATCAGAGGACCTCCAGCAGGTGCGGCGAGATCTAGTAGCAGCCCAGACCGAGGCTACCACCTATCGTGCGATCCTCATGGATAGGGATCGTAGGAGTTCCTCTCGGAGTCACTCACGATCTGTATCGCGCTACACACCCATGGGTCCACCTCCATGGCCAGATCAGGAGGGAGCATCCAGTCGACACTCTCCAGCCACTAGCCCTAGGGATAGGAGATGATTGTATGATGTAAGAGAGAGATCACATTTTGGATATACAGTGACCCATGTTTGTACACGATCCACATATATATATATACATGCTTCTCGTTTTGTCTCAAATGTGTTATCTTTAATGCCTAAAACAATGTATATTTTGTTTTGATTAAATCTAATACATTTGGTAAATGTACATGTATGTTCAGGATTTAATTTCTATGTGATTGATTTCTCAATGCTCCATGATTAAATTGATACATGTGTGACTTAATTAAAATATTTAATCAAGTACAACATTGATGATAAGGAAGAAATATGCATTAAGTCTAAGAATCATATAACTAATGTGATTTAATTTTGAACTTAAACACAACATGATACGATTCTACTTAACACACATAAAGACACTGTATAATATGCTAGCATTATGAAAATGTAAACCTTTTACAATTTACATTAATGAATTCAAGACAAACTATAAAGTAAGAAGAAATGCTTGTCAGGAACGAAGCAATATAGATCAAACATCATAACATTTAATTCTATTTTGCTTTTAATTAAGAAACACTAACATATTATCCAATGTTGAAGAAGATAGATAAGAAGTGAAGAATTTAAGCATAATATCTACGCAAGTGCATAGCATTGATAGGTTCTTTAAGAGGCGTACCGTCTACATCCGCTATTTTGTAAGCACCTGATCCATAATCCTCAATGACGATATATGGTCCAAGCCAATTAGGACTAAATTTTCCCTTTTTGGCCGGCAAGGCATTCACATTGCGCTAATTCTCATAAAGGACTAAATCACCTACTGAGAAGGAACGTTGAATAACCTTATCATTATAGCTTCGCTGTAGAGTTTTGTGATACGCTTGAATATGCTCAAGAGCGTTTATACGCTGTTCATCAAGCATCTCAAGCTATTGAAGTCGTTGTTCTCTATAGGAGTCATCATCTACTATACCTTTAAGAGAAACCCTAAGTGATGGAATTTCTAACTATAAGGGCATAATAGCGTCAGCACCATAAACAAGATTATAAGGAGTAGTTCCCGTAGCAATTCGTACACTCGTTCAGTAAGCCCAAAGAGCGTAGATTAGCTGGTTACTCCAATCCTTACCATGCTTATTTACGGTTTTACGAAGAATTTGCTCAATTATCTTATTGGATGATTCAGCTTGACCATTTGACTGAGGGTAATACGGTGTAGAAAATCGATGTTTGATATGATACTTCTCGAGGAATTTCTTCACATCCTTGTTTTTAAACGATGTTCCATTATCTGAGATAATAGTGGAAGGTATCCCAAATCGAGAAATAATGTTTTCTAGAAGAAATTGACAAATCACTTCAGCAGTAGTTGAGCGAAGGGGAATAGCCTCTACCCACTTCGTAAAGTAATCTGTTGCGGTTATAATGAAGGTGTGTCCTTGAGATGAAGGAGGAGAGATTTTTCCAATAAGATCCAAACCCCATGCGGAGAAGGGCCAAGAAGCTATTTGAGAGCGAAGTTCTTGGGCAGGAGCATGAATCAGGTTATTGTGTTGTTGACATTGGTGACATTTCTTAACAAATGAGAAGGAATCCTTCTGCATAGTTTGCCAATAGTATCCCATACGAAGCAACCTATGAACCAGGGATTTGCCCCCAAAATGCCCCCCACAGGCACCCGAATGTGCCTCTTCAAGAGCAACAGGGATTTCTGACTTGTTAAGACAACGAAGAAGAAGACCATCATAACCCCTTCGATAAAGGACATTAGAAAGGATGATATACCTAGCAGACAGCTTGCGGATTCTAGCCCTAGTGTTCCTATTAGCAGAATCAGGGAAGGTACCATCGGTCAAATATCTTACAATATGCGAGAACCATTCATCTGAGTCTACAAAGTCACAACATGTTACCAAGCTAGAATCATCTTCAATAGCTGGAGAAGTAAGATTGTGAATAACGAAGTTAAGATCAACCATAGGGTCCTCTAAAGATACTAACGAAGCCACACATGCCATTGCATCTGCATGTCGATTATCTTTTCGAGGAACAGGTTCCATGGTATAAGAATCAAAATTTCGTAATAAAGATATAGCAAGGTCTTTATATTGTGATAATTTGTCCTGTTTCGCTTGATATAGTCCTGTTACTTGTCTTATAATCAATTGCGAATCTCCATAGATATGTATGTGTTTTATATTAAGATCTAGGGCTACTTTTATTCCTGCTATAAGAGCCTCATACTCAGCAATGTTATTGGTACACAGGAAATTTAGACGATATGACAAGGGAATAGGTTTCTTTGTAGGAGAAATCAGAACAACACCTGCCCCCGATCCCGTACGACACTTAGAGCCATCAAAGAATAACTCCCAAGTTTCATCTTCCTCTATAGAAAGAATGAAGTCATCAGGAAAGGACTCAGGGTTAGGGAAGGAGAAGGGTGAAGGGGCCTCAACTAAGTGATCGGTCAACGCTTGTCCTTTAATTGCTCTTTGTGAAACAAATTTAAGGTCAAATTCAATTAACATCATAACCCACTTAGCGAGAAGTCCTGATAAATCAGTTTTAGAGAAAAGATGCTTCAACGGATCAAACTTAACCATGACATGGACTTCTGAATTTAAAAGATAATGTCTCAATTTCTGAGTCGCAAACACCATGGCCAAGCATTGTCTTTCTATCACAGAATATCGGGTCTCATAATCGAGTAAAGTATGACTTATGTAATACACCGGACACTCCTTACCATCTTTACCATGTTGTGCTAACAATGCTGCGAGAGCATGAGAAGAAGCAGTTGTATACAGGATAAAGGGTTTAGAAGATTCGACAGGTTGAAGAATAGGAGGACTAGCTAAATACACTTTTAAATCTTCAAATGCTTGTTGACAATCCTCATTCCACTGAAAAGTGATATCCTTTTTAAGAAGTTGAGTAAAAGGAAAGGTACGATCCGCAAGTTGAGACACAAACCTATGAATAGCTTGAATCTTTCCTTGTAAGCTTTTAAGTTGAGAGACATTTCGAGGAGGTGGCATGTTAACAATAGCATCTATTTTCTTAGTGTCCACCTCAATCCCATGATGCAAAACTATGAACCCTAATAGTTTTCCACTATCCACACCAAAAACACATTTTCGGGGATTCAAGCGCATGTGATATTTACGAATTCTTTCAAAAATTTGACGAAGGACTTTAACATGATCCATGCGAAGAAAGGATTTAGCCAAAATATCATCAACATAATCCTCTAAAATCTTATGCATATAATCATGAAAGATAAGGGTCATCGCTCGTTGATAAGTTGCACCAGCGTTTTTAAGTCCAAAAGGCATCATTATCCAACAAAACGTACCCCAAGGAGTGGTGAAAGCGGTTTTGTATTGATCTTGAGGATTAATGAAAATTTGATTATAGCCTGAAAAACCATCCATGAAGGATAACAAGGCATGTCTTGCCGTAGAATCAACTATCATGTCAATGTTTGGAAGAGGGAAATCATCTTTTAAAGAAGCCTTATTTAGATCCCAAAAGTCGGTACACATTCTTATTTTGTTATCTGGTTTAGCCACAGCGACAATGTTTGAAATCTAGGGGGAATAGTCAATAGGGCGGATAAATCCAGCCTCCAATAACTTTTCAATCTCAGCTTTAACAAGCAGAGCTATCTTAGGATTCATTTTTCGAATCTTTTGTTTCACGGGCTTAGCATCAGGTACTAAGACGATATTATGAGTAACAATCTTAGGATCTATACCAGGCATGTCAGAATATGCCCAAGCAAAGATCTCAGGGAATTCATGCAATAGCTCTTCATATTGTTTCTGTTCCTCTTCATCCAAACATTTTCCAATTTTAATGATTTTTTCTTTATTGCAAGGATCCATCTTAACCTCAAGGGTATCACTTATGAGGAGATTACTTTGTTGAGGAGTATCCTTTAACTGAGGGAATTCTTTCACAATCTTATCATTATCAATCTCTTTTCCAAAATAAGCTTCAGTGTTCAAACAATAAGGGAGTCCCCTATTGTGATGATAACGAGGAAGAGTGTCATAGGCTCCCAAGAACTCAGCTAAAGCATCATCGGTAGGGAAGATATCTAGAGCACAATTCACCCGAAGAATCCTCATCAATATACTCAGGGTGTTGTATTGATAAAGATGTAGAGATAGCATTAACACTAATGCATGGTCTTTTAGAGGCTTTAGTACGTCTGCAGGGATTATAACCAAGTCCAAAGGCATAATTGTGAAAATTAGTCTCTAGAGGAACTCTAATCCCTTGTTCATTAGCACCACAACCTTTTCCATGATACCCATGCTTAGCAAAAATGCGAAAACCACGACCATAGCGATCAGCCATTTCAGGAAAAGAAGGTGGTTTTTCATAAGACAAAGAATCAAACTCTTCATAGTTATAGATGTGAGAAGAGGAAGTTTGAGAAGCGGCCACAAAGTTATTACTCATAGCCTCAGGCAGGGTTGATTGATTTTTAGTTTCTTCCTTCTTTTCAACTTTGTGATTTTCAGTTTCTTCCTTCTTTTCAACTTTAAGCTCTCTAGAAGGAAGTTTGTATTCACCTACAAAGGTAGGATTAAAATCAAGAGATCCCCAATCATCTTCTACGAGAACCTTCTCAGGATCAAAATCCTTTTTATGTGTAGTTTCAAGCTGAGAAGGATCTTTCTTAGGAATTCTAGATTCATCCCAAGGATTTTGATCATCGGAAAGCGAAGACTCATCGATAGGTTTCTTGTTTAAAGAGTCATCACTAGACGAGGATGGCTTAGAAAAATCTCCTTTAGATGTTTGTAGACATGCTTGAAAATTAGTATCTCCCATCAAAGTATATGTCTTATTGTTGTAGATGAATTTAACTTGTCTATGCAATGTAGAGGGGACAGCTTGCATGCTGTGAATCCAAGGCCTCCCTAATAACAAGTTGTATGTTAAATTTCCCGGCATAACATGGATAGGAGTAGGCAAAGTAACAGGTCCCACTGTGAGCGGTAAGGTGATGATACCCAATGAAGTCTTAGCCACATTATCAAAGCCACGAATAGAACGAGAGTCAAGCTCCATAAGAGATGTATCCACATTCATCTTATGCAACAGGTTGATGCTACACACATTAAGGCCAGAGCCATTATCTACTAGTGTTCGTCTTATAGCAGTGTCTTTCATGACAACCACAATCATCAAGGGATCATATTGTTGTTGGACTTCACTAGTAGGCAACTCATCTTGCGTAAACACAATTTGAGGTTTAGGATTCATCACAGAGTTAACAAAAGATGCTATATTACTAGATGTATTCGGTGGAGGAACATTCAAATCTTTCAAGGCATCTTGTAACATTCCATGATAAGCGGAAGAAGTTTGAATCAAATCCCAAAGGGATATCTTAGCAGGGGTAGCTTTAAGCTGTTCTATGAGATCATATTCCTTACCCATAACTTGCGAAATACGGGGAGCTTGAGGAAGAATCGGTTGAGGATTAGGAAGCGAAACTGGAATAACAGGAGGAGGATTAGGTTGCTTATTATTTCTGGTATGGTAAGTATGGGCAACCGCATGATAACTCTCTCTAGTTATTTGCTTAGCATAATTGTAAGGACTTGTAGGTTGTCTTCCTTGTACGGTAATGATTGGTTTATTCGGAGTACACAAGGAATCATAATCATATCTCCCTTGGACAGTAAGGAGAGGAGTCTTAGGAATTTGAAAGGTGGGAGAAGGATAAGCACCTTGGACTTCAAAGAGAGGTTTGTTATATTCATTCAAATTTATCATGTTAACCAATTTAGAGGTCTTGTTTTTGTTTATAGGTTTCGACAAAGCCACAAAGTCATCAAGGGCATCATCCAACAAAGCATGATCATATCGGTTAAAAGACTTGTCTTTTGATTCAAAAGGAGACATCTTCTCATAGAGGGGATTATTGAAAACAACCATGTTACTAGATTCGGGGGAAGAGTGGATAGGAATGTATCCTTGAGAGGAATCATTCGTCATATCTTTCTCATCACACCTAAATGGCATAGTAACAAGGTTTATGAGTTTTTGGTAAAATGAAGGTTTGGCATCCTTAGGGTTTAAAAACTCATCTAAGGCTTCATCTAATTCATCTTGGCTATACTCATAATAATCATCAAAAGTATGAACATTTTGCAAATAAAAATCTGACATTTTGAAAAGATTGCATAAAATTGAAACACACAATGCAAAGAAACACAAGTTTTCTCTTTTTTTTTTTCTTTTAATGAAAAACACACTAAATCTAGATCTAGATCTAACAAATGCAATGCAAGAGGAAGCAATGATAGATTCACGTCAGGTTCACCAAAATGTGTAGGGGAAAAAGTGAGACTAGGACAATGTACCCTAATCCTAACTTTTGACACACATTGCGGAATACGAAAGAGCCTAGAGATATCGCACGGTTGGCTACTTCTTTTGGTGAAAGAGAGAGCCACGGGATATCTATTAGGATTCCTATTCCCTTGTTGAAATTGAAAGCTAAAATGATACAAGTTCAAACCCTAACCTCAAAGTGTAAGTATGAACTAGTAACCAATTTGCAGAATTGAGATTAAACAATGAACAGCTGTAAATGTAAGGATAAAATAAGAATGCAGATATGTACCCGGAGTCGAAATCGGACTGAAAATGTTCGAGACAGGGGCGCGGGCGCCACTGTCCTGAAAAACTGCACTGAAAACCACTGTTCTGCACCCTGAAACACTGTCTGGAAACTGCTGGAAAGCTGTCTATCCGGAGGACCAGGGCGCCCAGTGCCTCTGTCCCAGGGACCAGGGCGCCCAGCGCCCCTGTCCCAGTCTTCTGAGCTGCAACTGCACACAGAGTTCTGTCTTTGTCTCCTCTTTCCGGATCTGTGTCCCGCGGCGTCGTCCGAATCCCAAAACCTGCAATAATATCTGAAAAGGGGGAAGGGCGGCTATATAGGGTTTTGCCTTAGTCAAACCCCCACTTCGGTGATTTCCACCTCCATGAATAGCCAAGTTGTTTTGTAAAATGTATTGTGTGTGCAGACCTAGTGTGTGTGCAAGGTCCAAAATGCAAGAAAGCAAACTAGAGCAACCTAGAAAGTAAACCCTAATTGCTTGTAAATGATAATGCAAATGCTCTAAATCAAGATGCAATGTGATCTAAAGCATGAACAAATGATACATCAAAGCTTATGTAAGGACATGAAAACAATATGAAATCATACCCAACCCTCAAGGGAGGAGTACAAGCCAATCTTCAGTCGGTAATCTCCTATTGTTCTTCAATGTCTTCCAAGCCCTAATTGGATGAATGAATGAATTTGATAGATGCTTGATAGAATGATGTTGAGTGTTGTTGAAGTCTTCAAAGATTTGCTCTTTCGCTGCATATCAAGTTCCTGGAAACAAAAATCCGATCCTTTCAAATGAAGAAAGAGAGCTCTTATGTATGAAACCCTAGGTCGTAAATTCGTATTTTGGCCGACCTAGAGATTGAATATCCCACCAATTTCTTGGGGTTAAGCTTTATTTTATGATTGGATCGTGCTCCCAAAATTTCGGGAAAAATGTCCGGGACCATGTTGCACAGGCGCCATGGTCCCGACAACTTTTCACCAAATTTTCAGGGCCGTCGGATATGATGATTTTAGAGAGAATCCCGAAGTTACAAGTGATTTTGAGATGTTTAGACCCCGAAACCAAGCCCCCAAGTTCGAAATAGGACTTAATTAGGGTTTTTGATTAAGTGGTGTATTGGAAGAATAAAATGCGAAGGGCGCGCTTTAGTGAAAGGGCCCAACTTTGTGATGTAGAAAATGATGAAATAGGGCCTTAGACCTAATTAATTTGATTAATTAAGTGCTTAAGGAGAAATGCAATGCAGAATGCCAAACGCACTAAGGCGGCTGCTAAACTAGGTGCGAAATTGTACCACCCTAGCGAGTGCGTACAATTTACGACGCTACACCTTATATGTGTGATGCGTTATTTTTATGTTGCGTGCTTGCATGTGTATGGGATGCGAGGGAATGATTTTCCTTCACTCACTCTGGTGAAACAAGGAACGTCACAATTCTCCTTCATTGATGTGTGTGCCTTGTCTGTTATATATATTTGTCTATATACACATGTGGTTCTTTGGTGCAGGACATTGTAGGTACTAGTACCGGGTACGTACGGGGTATCGACTCCACCTAGTTTCACAGGTTTGAGCGTGCCTTATTTGTCCAATGGGAGTGGAGGAGGTAGTGTTTGGACCCTAACTTGACTCTTAGTTACACTCGTGTGAGTGTTGTCAGTTGGTTGTCTTTCCTGTCTAGCCGGTATGTGAGTCATAAGTGCTTTGGTTTGGTCATTTGTGAGTCGTCATTTGATCATTCTTCGTGTTGCGTGCTTTCGTTTATTTACATGGTTATTTAATTGAGTGAATGATGCTATTTTTTTCTATGTTGCCGTAATTAGTAATTACTATGCTCTTGAGATTATTGATTTAATTAAAATAATGATTTTCTAGAATTAAATGGTTAAATGGTTTATTTTATTGTGTAAAGTTGTATTAATATATTGTGAAAGGAAATAAATAATTGCCTAGCCATTTAAATTTTAAATGCTTATGTTGAAGGAAAGTATTGTGAAAATGGAAATAGAAATTTAATAAAAGCTTTTCCTTTTTACCTATCCATTTGACTTTTGTATTTTATTTGTTGGAAAAGAATTGTTTATGGATAAAGGTAAATCTGATTGTTTTTACTTTTTAAAATATTTTTAATCTGATTGGTGGAGAAAACTTTTAACCTAGAAAGTTTAGGTTGAAATCATTTTCCCATACATTCCTAGGAGTTCACGAGAATGAGCAAGCATAAATTTTGAAAGAGAAATTTGGAAAAACCATTCTGGAAGAGGAGCTGGAATTGGATTTGGTTTGGAAGAATTGGGATTCTTCCATTGATTTGCTTCCTGGTTTGCTTGAAGGTTGGATAATCTCTTCTTCTTTTGAAATTTAATTTTGAATATTTCAGTTGCTTCCTGTGTGTTGGAAAAATGCAAATCTCTTTGTAGATTCTTGTGGAATGATTGGAATGGAAGAAAGAGTGCCTGTCTTTGATGATTTTGTGGAATTCATATCAAATGGGTGTATGTTGAAAAGAAATGACTCACCTTTCCATTTGTTGTTTGTTATCTGTTCATGAAAAATCAAATTCTTGAATTATTTCTACTATTTGGAATAGAAAGGAATAGATTTAGTTTGTTATGTGTTTTCTTGTATCTATTTGCCCAAGATTTGGGGTTTAGGTTGGCAAAAATTGGTTGTTTACCTCTTGAGAGATGTAAGGAATTCTTCATGTGTAATGGAAGTGAGGAAATTGATCTTAATCCTTCTCCTATTTGTTAAATTATTCTATCGTTTCCTAAATCTTTATTTATTGGGTTCTTGTGTGATTTTAATTCACCATTTACCTTATTTGTAAATATCCCTTTGTAATCTAGAATTTGGCACTGTGTATGTGCTCCCATGAAATGAATAGGGGATGAATTGATTTTGTATCATATTGTTTTAGAAGTATTATGAAGTAGAAATTTTATTAAATTAAATCTAACCTTACCCCGTGGCAGGTTAGCCCCACCACACGGGACAGTAGTGTTTGACTACTGCAGGTAGCAGTACTACCGGTCGGCACTACTGCTACGCGGTAGCAGCACTACTAGTCGGTAGGACTGGTACCAATCAGTAGTAGTACTACTAGTCAGTAGTGGCTACTACCGTTGGTAGTGGCTGCTACCATCGGTAGAAGAACTACCCATCGGTAGTGGCTGCTATCGTCGGTATTAGAACTACCGGTCGGTAGGATTGCTACTGGTCAGTAGCAGTACTACCGGCAGGTAGTGCCTACTTCTCCAGTAGTAGCACTACTGCGAGTAGGCCTTGGCCCCCGCATGCCTTGTACCCTTTGTGGTACAATTTATAATATGCCGTTAATTATTTATTTTATATAATGCAACAAATTTGTAAAGTTGGTTTTAAAGTTAAATTTTAAATGGTAATTTATAAAGTGAATTTTATGTTGATTTAGTAAATTTATTTATTGAAATCAAGGCTTGAATTATTAATTCAAATTGGTAAATTTGGGTGTATTCTGGAAATGAATTAAATGTCTATTATTAATACATATTTTATTCGGTTGAATATTTAATGTGGATTTTATTCTTGTTGGAACATTGAATTGGAAATTATAGAGAGAGGAATGAAGTTTCTGAATGAAAGGGTGTTTTATTTAATTTTCAGTCAATGAAGTTGCAAGTGCTTATGATGCTGATTTTCTCAAGATTGTTTGAGTGCAGACTTAGTGAAATCAGCTTTCCTTGCAAAGAGTATTATTGTGGTTGTTTCTCGTCTATGGTTCAGTCATCCTATTGTGGCGTATTTGGTACCTTTGACCAAGTGATATATGATGACCTCGTTGTCTTAACCATGTAGTGTCTTTGCGGTATGGTTAAACAAGAGTTAGTATGTGCTTGTTTTGACCACTTCTATTTGGATAGTGGTGTTATGCTTTGTTTTTTCATAGGGTCCTCGTGGAGTGACCATGTTTGTTTAGTGTCCTTTGATAGAGTGGCTTTCAAGTGGGAGTTGTGCCCAAAGTGGATGGCAGGATAACCCATCGGAAGTCAAATAATAAGTGATAATCTAATAAATTGATTAGGTAGGTAGTCTATAACATTATATAAGATATTGTACCTCACGCATGGTTTAGTGCTTGTAAAGGGCTCATGATGTAGTGGGAAGGCTTGGAATGGCAAACTGACCACCTTGTCTTCACGAAAGGCTGGTAGGGTCCGCATGAGACTTAGTTGGAGTCAGAGGTTTGAGAAAGGTTACCAGGATAACCCAGGATGGGGGCCGGGACCTATGGAGGTCGTCCATGGTAACCATCTTAAGCTATGCGATGACACTCTCTCTTTAGGTTCACTTGTGTATTATGATGTTGATTCACTTGGATTATTGTGGAGTCGTATTGTGTTGTCATGGAGTCGTATTGCTATGTCGACCATGTCATGTTTTTTCTTGCTTGAGGGTCCTCTGCTATCTCCTAGCATGGTGGGGTGATTCTAGTTTGGGATCACATGGTCAGGTGGTAGTTCCACTTCCCAGTGGATTTTCTTGTTCATACATTCATGTGAGGATTGGCTTCGTAGGTGTACCTATGGTTCATGACTCATTATTTATCTCATGTTTGGAGATTATTATTACTATTGGAGACCTATGTGGTCATTCTATCAATGACTTATGTAACCTTGTATTAGGTTAAGTTGTAACTTTATATGTATATTGAGAGCCATGTATTGGAAGATCAATGTAATCCTAAGTTTGGGATGTTGTTTATCAACTTTCTTTATGAATTGTGTAAATGCTTGTTGGAGAGAAATTATATTGTATCCTTTCAATATTTCAATAGTGTAACTATTATTGCATATGACTTATTAGGTTCTATGAGTTTTGATGGATTATTGGATTAATCGTAATTGTGGAATTTATCTTTTAAGTTTAATTTTTCGTTGGTAACCCTTAAGGAATTCTGGTGTAAGTCTTTCGCTTGTGTTATTATTGTGCAGTGTTGTAATTAGTGCACTTAATATGTTTATACTTTAAAAAAAAAAAACAATTGTTTCCCCCTTGTTGCGGGTTTTCCTTTGGGGTTCTTGGCAGGGCATTACAAGGACAAGGGTAAACCTTCAGACAACCCACTATCCAAAGATAAAAAATAATAAACTAGGAGCAAGAGGAAGGACAAAAGGTATCAACCAAGTGGAGATGAGGATACTTTTGATCCCAAAGAAGTGATGGTCTTGAAGAAAAACTTGGATGAACAAATATAAAAGAGAAAGTTCTTAAAGACAGTCTCAAAAGAAAGGGTTGTGACTATATTGGCAGTAGTTGCACAAGAATCAATAATACCTCCAAGGGTATCTATAGGATTGACACATAGGTGAGAAGCACAAGATCAAGTAGTAGGAGATCTAAATATTACAGTTGCATCATCACAACAAGGGCCTAGCCGAGAGGTTGAATTGGAGATCCACAAAGTTGGCAATGATGATAGTGAGGAAACAAAAACAGATGATGAGTTTGTTAGATTCAATCAGCATAAGATCCCTCCCTCACAATTATCACTTGAATCTTTACCAAATAAGGAACTAGTGACGAGAGAACAGATGCAATCATGAGATGATTCTTTACCTTCATTAACACATAATATTGATAGTTCACCCATGATTACCCCCATTCAAGTGCAAACACAAGAAGAAATCGAAGTGGATGTGGACTAGGATAGCTCAAGAATGGTCTTAATAGTAGAAGACCAAGAAAAGTTACCGAGAGAAGTCAAGGCCAAAATAAAGGACACGAGAAGAAGGGGGGAATTAGAGCAACATGAGGAACAAGAAAAAGAGGATCTCTCTAGGCCCCCATGCAAGATGACTTCTCAAAAATTTCAAACCGAGGTGCAACATAAACAAGAAGAACATAGGTATAAGAAAGTTATAACTACTAAATACTCACCTCTACAAGGTGGTGATAATATAGATGTTCCTAAGTGGATGCAATTTAACTTTGAAAGGAAGAAGAAGATGATACTAAAGAAAGCAATTTTGAAATAGATTATTGATGAGTTTGAGGCCCCTAGGAAGCCGAAGAATGAAAGGACCTTGTATTCCTCTTCAAGATATGAAAAATGAGAAAATGATCACATATATAGCCATCCTAGTGAAAGGTAAGGATGACTAGGAAATGAGCCCTTCTGATTTTCAAGTCTCCAAAGTGAAATTAGGAATACAAATTAAATGGGGAGAACTAGCAACTTTGGATTCAACTACTAAGACCATAAAGGTAAGAATGTAGAAAGAATATCAGTCTAAGTAGTAGAAGATTAAGGTGTCATAACATGAACAAATCTTCAAGGATCTCACTATCCCTTCAGCTTCTTTTGTAGAAGGAATACTAATACCTACTTTTCCTCCTCATATGGAAGTAGATTCTTTGTATTCCATGAAGGGTAAATCCACGATGATGGATACATGGAATATGAAGAAAATGAATTAGATCAAAGGCTTCCTTGCCAAGTCGTATAATGTTTATGATGAAGCCAATGAATTGAAATTGATAATGTCAACCAATGCTAACCAATGTGAGAAAGAGGCTAGGAAGCTTTGGGAACAAATCGATGTAATGAATGAAATTAAAAGATTGGGTGAAAATGAAAATAAAGAAGCTAATATTTTGGGATATGAAGATTATGGTTTCATTCAAAGTAGTATAGACAATTTATTTTCAAGATAGAAATCATAGAGAGTCAGAGTGTTGAGATCATAACGTGCGAATATCCTATTTTAACTGAGAATCAAGCTTATAGAGAATACATTATGTATGTGGGGTCTCATCTCTTTAGATGAGATAAGGACCACATGGACATGAGAGAAGTTATTTTTTAAGAATGGGATAAGAAGGTAGAAGGGAAGTTTAGGCCAAATAGTAAATTTGATGAACAAGCCTTGAATGAGTGTATGAGGTTAATTGAGGCTACATCTCATTTTGCTAAGGTGGTTGAAACCTTAAAGAATGTCATTGTCAAACTTAATGAAGCCATTAGATTTGTTGATTTTTGAACCAATTGGATAGATGAGATAGATGAAATATTTTTAGGCCAATGTTTTGATAACTATAAGTGGTACAAGGAAAGGAAAAAGAAGGCTACCTCCATGTGAAATCCAACTTTAAGTTGATTTCTTGCAAATTTTGATCAGACAGATGGCAGAAAATGGTGTCTTAGTTAACTCCAAGTGGTGACCTAGAAAGCTTGTCTTTATTGGGGTGAAGGCACGTAAATATTATTATTGAACCACAATCAAATTATAAATTTTCTATCATTTTAATATCAATTTGAGTTCTTCCTCTCTACGTGCATGAAACCCAACTCTGGTGTACTCAAGGCATAAAGGAGAGTGTGAGCTATCCATTTCAGTTCAATGTAGTGACTACTCACTTTCTCTTAGTTAGTGAATCTTACTTTCTATTGTGGGGTTCCTGGACTAGAATGACTAAAGTAAGAAACTTGCATGTTAGTAGGAATTCCTAGAAGTTAGGTAATTTTGGGTGCGATAGTTGCTAAATTTGAGGAGGTCTCCTATAAATTGATGTTTTCAAGACATTAAAAAGGTTGAAAAATTGATTATTTGAGACCTATATCATAGTATATTTAAGTTTTAAACTTCTTTATTTGTTCTAGAGATACATTTTATAAAGATAGTGGATTCTTCTACTAGTGATTTTCTAGTACATGGTTAATATATCGAGTTATTGTGGATTCTTTATCTTGTGGATGTCTTTGTAAAATTTCTTGAACTTTCCTAGTATTTACATCTTCCATGGTTTAAGAATGATATGAAGATATTTTTGCAAGCTTATTTACTTCATTAATAACTCTATGCATGTAAATTATGTGTGAGGTTTGGGTAAATCTGTGAAAAAAGGGAAGGGTAATCTATAATTTCTTCATTTATATGTTAAATTTGGTAAATTTAGCATGGAAAATTGATTTTAAAACTTAATTCTTTCTTTAACCATGTTGATAATGTGTGCTTGGAATGTATGCTAGCAATTTTTTTCTCTGGCTCCTTGTTCTATCCTTTCCTTGTTTATTTTAAAATCTAGTTTAAGATTCAATTAGGAAGTATGCTTTAGCTAGCATGCCCCTTGAAAGCTTAGTCACAACAAAAATTAGTTGTCCTAGTATATTTGAGAACCAACTTAGGAGACCTCAAGGAAGTTGGGATTTATCATCCTTCCTCTTTCACTAAAAGTCCATTAGCAATACTTAGCTTGTGTTTTTTGTGCCATTTTGACCATCAACAAAATTGACACTAGAAGGAGGGTCTATCGAAGCTGGAGCATATATCCTCCTTCTTCCTTGAAAGGTTTGAAATAATTCTAAGATCCACACCCAGAAAAGGGGAGCTCATAGAATTAGGAACCATCACCAAGTCAAGGAAAAACAAAGGTAAAGGGGATTCACAAGTACACCACTATAACAAACAACTTACGCTTTCAAGAGAGCCCAAATTATCTTAAGACCTCAACCAATTGTAGCACCCCTTCATCAATATAAATCCATTTCTAATGAATTTCTTCAATTAGACACATACCCCTTTTAGAACCAAACCTGGAGGAATGCATGAGTTGCCTAGAAATCTTGACAAGTTCTATAATAAGTTTGAGTTTGGTAGGATCAAGTGTAAGAAAGAACACATTGAAGCATTCAAAGATGAAATGGTCTATCATCACATTGAATACCAAGATGTGGTATGCTAACTCTTCCCATACTCACTAGGAGATAATGAGTGCAATTGGTACCTTACCTTACTTGCCAATTCCATTCGTAGTTGGCGGAACTTAGAAGAAACTTTCATTTTGTAGTTTAGGGTTTGACCCTACTACCCTTTACCACTTGTTCACCTCACTTAGGGAACAACATAATGAGCCCTTGGAAACCTTCAATACCAATTTTTGAAGGGAATACAAGAGGCTACAAGACCCATACTATTTTGTAGAGCTAGTGGCAATCGAAGCTTATTATAGAACCGTAGATCCTTGGATTATGGTATTCATCAAGAAAACTAATCATGTCACAGATAAGGATAGCCTCACCAAGGTTTACACCTTGGTCCTTAAGATGAACCAAGAATTGAACTAGACTCTTGGAGGAATAGGGAGTAACTTGCCCTTGGGTATACAACATGGAACTTATAGTTAGCTAACAAGTTTTAATCTTTCCCTAGATATGGGAGCTCACACCATAAAACCAAAATTATTGTGTGGGCCTTTACAAACCATGAACCAACAACCTGCAATGAAAGATCTTCCCTATTATAAAATGAAACTTACCGATCGATGGGCTCATATGAATGATCGAGCTCCCAGAGCTGGATAACAACCTAACTTTCCAATGTTGTCGTGGCTAACCAAGTCCCAAGTCCACTTCCTACTGAGAAAATAACACACTTAACTACAAAAGTGGAAGCATTAAAGGAAATGATTACCCAAGTGACTTCAAAATTAAACCAAATCAAGATCAATCCATCAAGAAGTTAGAGTCAAAACCAACCCCAGCAAAACAATTATCAAAATCCAAAGAGATACCAAAATCAACTAGTGACCCTACAATCGATAGTGGAATACTGGGCCAAATAATCGAGAAGTCAATCATAACCATCTTGACACCCAAGAGATAGCCAATATTGTCCAAATAGTTAACATTAATGATGTTATCCTCTTGACAAATTGGTGCAGACTACAAGATACGTCATCCCACTCAGAAGTGAATTGTGCTCAAATGGAGAAGGTCATTCAAATTGCCCAGGCTAATGCATATCCCTCTGGATAAAACACACCAAGTACAGCGAACAATGTTAATAATATGATGTTGTTTGATACCTTTGTTTTCTATAATGAAGAGGATAATGAGTCAAAATATCATATGCATGATGTCCAAGCTTTCCAAAATGCTCAAAACACATATAATATTAGGAGCCAAAACAAGGGTCCATTTATAACTTCAATCCCACCTAAAGATGAACAAGTTCCTCCTGTCCCAAATGCTAGTAACAACCCACCTCCTCTTAAGGGACCCAACAATTCATTGATAAGAACTGATTTAGGAAGATGTAGTTGGTTCTCCAAAGGAAATTTTGATGTAACATGGGAGATGGAAAACATGAATACAACAATATCTGTAATGTGATTCCTTAGGAATTGCATGAAGCAGAAAGAGGCATTATGGAAATATTTGGAACAACCCAAGTCTTCAATTACTAAAGAAAGAGTTTTCACATTCGGTGATGCCAATGCAATAATATATAGGGTGGAAATAGAAGATCCCCCATTCCTCATAAGTGTAATTTTTTTAGGTAAAAACTTGCATAATTGTCTTGTGGATTTAGGGGTCTAGAGAAGCATCATGCCTTATTCTATTTGTTAGAAAATTGGGATGACCCTTATAAAGACCAAAAATAAAGTTGTCCAATTGGATAAAATAGATGTTAATGTGGTAGGGGAATCAAAGAACATTCATATACAAATTACTATAGATCCTCACATGTCTGCATATATTGACATCCAAGTATTTGACATTCCTAAAGTATATGAGATGATTTTGAGTAGGACTTAGTCTAAAACTCTAGGTAGATACATCTCAACTAACTTCATCCATTTATGGATACCTTGGATGGGAGAGGCCAATATGATTATAGTTGATAGTGAACCTAGGTTGAAGAGTGACATAACCAAATATGACCAACCAAATGAAGTTACCTTTATTGAAGTAGGCCCTAGTATATATTGTGTGAATGAGATTCTAATTTTGTCTTGTACTTCTAGTTCTAACATTGTTGAACCCAAGGAGTCAAAAGAAAAGAGGATTGGTGAGTTTTCTACTAGACTATCCCATGAGATCTCCTTTTTGAGAGATATCATACAAGTCAATGACTTGTTACCGTCATAGTGGTGTAGGGTACATCAACAAAATCACTCAAAACTCACCTATGGCAATTGTCTTAGGATTTATTGCAAAGATTGTAATCCTCTCCCAAGAAGAAGAAACTAACTATGAACCTACTGAAGAGGAAGTACAAATCATGCAATAGAATGATGTCGAGATAGAAGAAATCACCTTGCTTGTTATTAAGGAAGTAATTCCAAATGATGGGAAGGTTGTTAGTCAACAACCTACTAAAGCAATGATCGTTACAATCCAAGAATAAGCTCAGTTCAATGAAAAGGCTAAGATAATTGTATCCCATTCAACTAAAAGGGTATAACATGAAAGAAAGACTAGGACTACCCTATGTAAAAAGGAGATCTCAGTAGGATCATGAGATCCATCCAACGCAGAGATATGGACTTTAAAATTTGACAATTCCAAGTCAAAACAAGGAAATGGAGCAAGAGTTGAGCTAGTGAATCTTAAAGGAAAGGCATTCCTTATTTCATATAGGTCGCAGTTTGATTGCACCAATAATGTTATTGAATATGAGCCATTGGTTAGAGGTCTATTATACACTATAAAGAAGAGAGTTTGATGGTTACGAGTGATGGGAGATTTGGAACTCATTGTGACGAAAGTACACTATTAGTACACATGTCATGATAAGAGATTGGTTGTTTATTTAAATTTGGTATGGAGTCTGATTGAGGATTTTGATGCTTTCAACATAGACCACATTCCTTGAAAGAAAAATTGCATTCAAGGTGGCTTAACAGTAGCAGCTAGTACCTTGGAACCTATGGAAAAATCTAAGCTAAGGCGGGTTTTAGTAAAGCTAGTTCCGACATTGGTGTCCCTGACAATGTAACCAACTTCCAAGTGTTTAAGGATGATGAAAACATCTTAGCATTCTTAGATGATATGGGAATGTTTGAGGGACAAATTATGGAAGAAGAGAACGAGATTACTTGATGAAGAAGAAAACATTGAAGGTGTGATGAATCTTCAAACAAAGACCATTCCTAAAGGGATGATTGTCTTAAAGGGGATTTTTGATTGAGACCCCAGGTTAAAGGAAAGAACACCCTCTACTACAAAAGGATGAGAATATCAAAAGTTCAACCTAGACCAAGATGGTGAGGAGAGAAATGTATGCAATAGGAAATCCTATACTCCCACTAAAAGGGAGCATATCATCAAAGTGCTCAAGGAATACACAAATGCAATTGCCTTAGGATGTGAATATTTCAAGACCTTTGACACGTCCACTGTCACACATACCATTCCACTAAAACCTGATGCCAAAATTTTTGGGTAGAAACAAAGACCAGTCAACCCAATAATAGAGCTCTTGATCTCTAAGGAGGTATAGAAGTTACTCATGGAAAATATTATCTTCCCCATGAGGCATTCTACTTGGGTTACCTATTTGGTCTTAGTACAGAAAAAGAACAAAGATATATGACTATGTGTGGACTTCTGGAACCTGAATAGGGAATCTAAGAAGGATAACTACCCTCTTCCATCTTTGGATGAGGTTTTGTAAATTCTTAACAAATCTCAAATGATGTCTTTCCTAGATGGATATTCAAGATATAATCAAGTGCTGGTTAATTATGAGGATAGAATGAAAATAGAATTTACTACAAAGTGGGGTACCTTTGCTTACAAAAGAAGACAAAATCTATGTTCCTATATTTCTTTCTTTCCTTCCCCTTTTCTTGTTTCCTTTTATCTTTTTTTTTCTTGTTTTTTTTTTATTCCTACACTTCAAGGTGCCAAAGGTTTCCTTCATAATCCTAGACTTTATGCTTTCTCCCTATTGTTGTGCTTTCAAGGTTTTAAACTCCAAAATTTTGAAATCCTGAAATCCCATAACCTTGGGCTCTGGTCTGTTTGGCACTCTGGAGTTTCAAAATTTAGATCTTTGATTGGTATCACATTTATGCATCTAAGTTTGTGTCTATTTAAGCATCAGAGAGTTCATTTTAATGGTTCACCATGTTTCCAAATGAGCTCTACAAGAACTCAATACTTTAGGTGATCAATTCACAAAGGTAGTTTTGACCAACTCTTTCCTCTTCAGATTTCAAAGCCTTGGAGTATTTTGTCTTTCTTTGCATGTGTTTGAGGTAAGGTTTCACCCCCTCCTTTGTGTTTTCCTATTTTGGTTCTTGCTTCTTTTTCTTGCTTTTCTTATTTGTTGTTTCTTTTCCCTTATTTATTAGATTAGGTTGTAGTTTAGCAATAAGTTGATTCCCTTATGAAATTCACCATTTATCACTTATCATCAATTTACCTCTTCCCTAAGTCTATGGGTACCAAACCCTAGACACAACATCTTATTGCCTTTTGTTTGAAATTCATGTATCCTATGCTTTACACAAGTTTTACCCTAGTTATGTGTGTTCTGAAACCCTTTCCTAGTGTTCCACAATAATTAACCATCATGTGTGGAAGTATTCACATATCCTTGTTTGTGCCTAATTAACTAAGTGTTGAAAGACCCCCACTCCAGAGTTTTAAACTCTGAAGTCCTTGTCATTCTTAAGATAAGTTACCTATAGTTTTTTAGAATCTCAGAATCCTAGAATCCCCATGATATATGGCCTTTAGAGAAGTCCATTTTAGAATGCTAGACTTTGGAGTTTTGGGGAAACTCTTGCTAAATTTTCATACAATTAACAAAGAACCTGAATCTCAAAACCCAAAATCACCAGATGAAAATCTTATCTGTCAGACTTTAGGACATTGGGGTATTGGGTAAACCTTTACAATTTTGACCCTCAAGTACCTACGACCTTGAACCTCAGAATCCAAAATCAGTAAATGATGAACCATCCTAGAATTTCAGACTTTGGGGTATCAAGTGAACCCATGCTTATTTTTCCTGGAGCGTTAGTGACCTCAAACACCAGAATACATATTGATTTCATAGAGGAAGTCCCTTGAGATTCTAAATTTTGGGTGTTTGGTCCTAACTTTTCCATTTAGGTATGTTGGAGTTGGTGACCCCAAACCCTAGAGTTCGAAGTGTTTTATAAAGGTAAACATTTTAGAATCCCTGACTCTAATGGTTGTTGCAAATGTATTTTGCACTAAGTATAAAATCTCCTAGAGTCCCTTTTTTCAAATTGTGGTTGCCAGAACCATTCTGGGATTCTAAAATCTTGGAATCCCATAAATGTGCTTAATCTCCTACGCCTGATAACTTCGACACATGTGATTTTGAAGCCTCCAAATTTTAGTGATATAAAATTCACCCTGGGATATTGGACCCTAGAGTGCTTTGATTGAAACTTGGAGACATAAGCATTCCTAAGACTCGAGACCCCAGAATTTTAGATTCTCAAAATCCTAAAATTGAGTGTTTTCTTAGTAAAAATGTATATGCAAGGCTTGTTCAATATGGTTTTTATCATGAGGCATGATGATTGTAAATGTTTTTAAGCCTGCAGGTATGTTTGAAATGTCTACTGATAATTTTGAAGTAGAAAAGGTGCAGATTTTGAAAACTAGTAGAAAGAAAACTAAAGATAAGTAGAAATTGGAAAAGGCACCAGTGACCGTGAAGTACTTGCATCAAGTATATATATACCTATCCAAGTTTGAAAATGAGATGAAGTGGCTAACTGACATAGAAATTATCCATGTAGATATGGAAGCCATGAAAAATACAATATGGGATCAAGAAGCCATAAACCACTATAAAAAGATAGAGAGATCAAGTTTGGCTCATGGTGCAGTCTTCCCCCAATCACTGCAATCACCTAATCTTGTATGGTGAGCAACAAAAAACAATAATAAAGTTACTAGACAACATCTAGATGATAAGGGAAATCTAATTGTGGATATATCACCCAATATTATGGCAAAATAATTAAGAATCCCATAGTATGATGAATTGATGAGTAAATGAAGGTGAAGCTTTGAAAAAAATATACCAAGAAGGTAGACAAGAACAAAGAGCATCTGAACAAGACATGGCTAAAGGAGCCTAGGAAATCCAACAATGAGGTTATAGATATAATTCACAGGATTGAATTCTAAGATGGTGTTACAAACTTGGTATAATGCTCAAGAAGATATTTGAAAAACAAGATTCTAAATTTTATTCTCCTTGGATGTATTCTATGTTTTCACTATATTGAAGGAATGACTCTATTTGGGCACACCTAATATATGACAATATACACAATCATGTTACCATAATCACTAAGACCAAGAAATTTTTCATGACTTCTTATGTCATTTGGTTGAAAGAAAGAGGAATCCATAGGCTTAACATGGAAAGAAGACTTAGAGATAGACCTAGTATAGTCATAGTGTGGAGGCATTTTATACAATTGGTTAACAAAGAATCTAATAATCATTTCAAGAGAGTGAATGATTCACTCATCTATGATGTGAAAAATAGGTTAAACAAAGATGTGGGATTCAGATTGACAAAGGAAGATATGCAACTAATAGATACTTGGGGGACATAGTTCATCCAAAACTCCAAGTCAACCTATATAAGAGTTAGTGGATCTCATGGGAATCTTTTTCTCATTCCCTATTGTTGCAGTGATAGGATATTTTTGTTAGAATTTTTGAGAGGTATAGGTTAAGGCGTTAATGACTCTAAAACATAATCTTGGAGTTGGGTTCCCATTCAAGTTGGGATTTTATGAATGTCCAAATTTACTAGCAGCTAGGATAGTAGTACATAAGCTACAAGCCATGAATATTAATGAATATGAATATGTAAGATCTGTGTATGATTTTGAAGGGAAAATTGAAAGCCATGATACCCAACTCATTCTAGGATCATGGGCTAGACTCAAAGGATTTTTGGGCTAGAATGCAAGATAGTTTTGAGGCAAGGAAGAGAAGGTACTACAAATTGACAACCCTCCAAATGAAATCTTTTAAGGTGATAGAAGACATCCTAGATAAGTTTTTTGATAATGGTGAAATACTAGATCCTTTGTTTGAGAAAAATAGGGTGTCACAAAGGTATATTTCTCTCATTAACTAATCAGGTAAAGAAAATACTAATATTGAGGTTGTAATTGCCAAGATAGTTGATAGGAGCCTACAATGGGTTAAACTCAGTATTCCTAAAGTTCAACATAGAAGGAAGGACAAGGGTAAGCCTTTAGACAACCCACAATACAAAGCTACAAAATAATACACTAGGAGCAAGAGGAAGGATAAAAGAGATAGGCCAAGAGGAGACAAGGATCTTGTTCATCCCAAAGAAGTGGTGGCCTTGAAGTGAAATCCAGATGAACAAATATAAAAGAGAAAGTTATTGAACACAACCATAAAAGTAGGGGTTACGACTAGATTGGCAGTAGTTACTCAAGCATCAATAACACCTCCAAGGGTAGCTATAGGATTGAATCTTGCGGAAGGAGCCAAAAATCAAGAAAAAGGAGCCTGAAATGTTATAGTCACATTATCACAACAAGGTCCTAGCTGAGAGATTGAAGTAGAGATCCATGAATTTAGGGATGATGATAGAAAGGTAATAGAGTCTAATGATGAGGTTTTTAGAGTCAATCAGCCTAAGATTCCTCCCCCACAACCATCACAAGAATCTTTACTAGATAAGGAACCGATGATAGGAGAACATATGCAATCACGAGATGATTCTTTACCTTCAATAACACATAATATTGGTAGTGCGCCCATGGTTATCCCCATTCAAGTGCAAACACAAGTTACATAATGAAAGTGGGTGTGTACCAAGATAGTTCAAGAATGGTCTTAACAATAGAAGACCAAGAAAAACATTCAAAGAAGTTGAGGATAAACTAAAGGAAGAGAGAAGAAAGGTTGAATCCTCACAACATGAGGAAAAAGAAAAGGAGGATCTCTGTAGTCCCCCACCCAAGATGACTCCTCCAAAATTTCAAACCAAGGTGCACTGACAAAAAGAAGAAGAATAGGGGTCTGAGAAAATTATAACTGCTAAAGACTCATCTCTCCAGGGTGGTGATAATCTAGATGTTCCTAAGTGGTTGTAATTTAACTTTGAAGGGAGGAAGAAGACAATACTAAAGAAAGTAAGTCTACAATAGATGATTGTTGGGGTTTACGCCCATAGGAAGCTAAAGAAGGAAATCACCTTGTACATCACTTCATGAGATGAGAAAGGGGAAATGATCATAGATATATCCCTAACAATGAAAGATAAGGATGACTAGGAAATGGGCTCTTTTTATTATCAAGTGTCCCAAGTGAAATTGGGAAAACAAAATAAATGGGGAGAAGAAGAAACTTTGGATTAATCTATTGAGACCATAAAGGTAATAATGTAGAAATAATATCAATCTAAGTAGGAGTGGAAGATTAAGATGTCACAATATGAACAAATCTTCAAGGATTGTGTTGCCCCTTTAACTTCTCAAGAAATAGGAATACTAATCCCTACTTTTCTTCCTCAAACAGAAGTAGATTCTTTGTATGCCATAAAAGGTAAAGCCACGATGATGGATACATGGATTATGGAGCAAATAAATCAGATTAGAGACTTCCTTTCCAAGTCGTATAATGTTTATGACAAGATAGTGTGTTGAAATTGATAATGTCAGCCTATGTTTACCAATGGGAGAAAGAGACTAGGAAGCTCCAAGAATAAATCAAGGTAATGAATGAAATTAAAATATTGGGTGAAAATGAAATTAAAGAAGTTGATATTTTTGGAGATGAATGTTATGGTTTCATTCAAAGTACTCTAAGCAAGCTGATGTTCAAGCTAGAAATCACTGCAAGTTAGAGTGTTGAGATGATAAAGTGCCAATATCCCTATTAATTGAGCATCAGGCTTATAAAGAATACATAACGGTTAGATTAGATAAGGACTGCCTAGACACAATACAAATTTTTTTTTTTGAATTGGATAAGAAGATGGAAGGGAAGTTCAAGCCAAATAGTAAATTTGATAAACAAGTCTTGAATGAGTGTATGGGGTTAATTGTGGCTACATATCATGATGCCAACGTGGTTAAAGCCTTAGATAATGTCATTTTCAAACTTAATGAAGCTGTTAGAGTTGTTGATTTTTGAATCAAATGGATAGATGTGCCAAATGAAAGACCTTTAGGTCAGTGTTTGGATAATTATAAGGAGTACAACGAAAAGAAAAATTAGAATACCTCCACATAAAATCTAACTTAAAGTTGATTCATTGCAAATTTTGAGTAGGTATATGGTAGAAAATGGAGTCTTAGTTAACTCCAAGTTGTGACCTGGAAAGCTTGTTTTTATTGGGGTGAAGGTGCCCAAATATAGTTAGTGAACCATGACCAAATTAGAAAGTTTTTATATCTTTACCAATAGTTTGACTTCTTCCTCTCTACATGCACGAAACCCAAATTTAGTGTGCTCAAGGCATAAATGAGAGTGTGATTGTCCATTTCAATTCGAGCTAATGATTACTCACTTTCTCTTAGTTGGTGCATCTTACTTGCTATTTTGGGGTTATTAGACTAGAATGAATTAACTTAACAACTTGCATGTTAGCTTGAGTTCCTAAAAGTTAAGAGATTTTGGGCAAGATAGTTGCTAAATTTAAGGAGGTCTCATCCTATAAATTGATGTTTTCAAGACATTAAAAAGGTTGGCAAATTGATTGTTTGAGGCCTCTAGCATAGTATACTTAAGTTTTCAAGTTCTTTATTTATTTTGGAGATACATTTTTTGAAGAGTATGGATTCAAGTGCTAGTAATTTTCTAGTACATGGTTAATATATCAAGTTATTGTGGATTTATTGTCTCGTGGATGTCTATGTCAGATTTTTGTTATTTTTCTAGTATTTACATCTTCCATGGTTTAAGAGTGATTTAAAAATAATTGTTTCAATCTTATTTGTTTCATAAATCATTTTGCGCATGTTAATGATGAGTGAGGTTGGAGTAAATTTGTGAAAAAAGGGACGGGTATTATGAAATTGCTTCATTTTTATGTTAAATTTGGTAAATTTAGCATGGTAATGGATTTGAAAACTTAATGATTTCTTTAACAATTTTAAGAATGTGTTCTTGGAATGTATGCTAGAAATTTATTTTCTCTTGCTCCCTATTCTATCTTTTTTTTTTTTTTTTTAAAGCTAGTTTAAGATATACTTAGGAAGAATGTTTTAGCTAACATGCCCCTCGAAAGGTCAGTCACACCAACACTTAGTCATCCTAGTATAGTTGAAAACTAACTTAGGAGACCTTGGGAGGTTTGGAATTCTCATCCTTACATCTTTTAGGAGAATTCCAATAACGATAGTTAGCTTGTGTCATTTTGACCATCAACACCACCTTTGTACATATTATTGTGCTTCAATATTATTTATCTTAAGAATGTCATATTGTGAACCCATGGAAACCAACCTATCAACTTCTTTATTTTGATTTCTTAGAATGTATATCAAGTTAAAAGCATAAAATTATTCAATACAATCTTGAATTCTATGCTTATAGAACTTGAGTAAATCATTTTTAGTCACATTAACATTCCTCGTCTGATTTACTAAAAGTTCATTGTCTCCAAATACCTTCATACACTTGATATTCTTCCTTCTCACCCATTCTAAACCATGAACAAGTGCTTCATATTTTGACGTATTATCAATACAACTGAAAGAAAAACTAACAATAGAATAATACCTTTCATTATTTGGAGAAATCAATATTCTTCCTCCACCAATACCTACCTTACTAGAACCATCAAAGTACAATTCCCAAAGCCGATTAGGTTTCTATTCACACTTCTATTTTTCATCTCTTACTAGATTAGGGACAACAACATCTTGCTCATGAATCATATAGATACTTAATTCCACTTCCTCCATATGCTTGAAAGGAGCCTCTTCATGGTTTTCAACTTCCCACTCATCTAAAATCAGATCAGGTATGCCTTTTATAGAGGTATTGAAGTCATATATAGGTTATTCCTTTTATTAATGTAAGGAAAATTACATTTATAGGGCTAGGAACATAAGGTTCTATACAATCTTTAGTAATCAACTCTGATTTTATATTCACCTTCGTGCCATACCTAATCTTGAAAAAAAAATTGTGATTGTATCCCCCCAAATTTGCAGTGAAGTATCTAGATAGGCATAGGGCACAATATGGTGATAGATTTATAACATAGACATCTTGTGGGATAGCAAAATTTTTGCAAACATGCAAGGTTAAACTCATATTTTTAATTACCCCTATTGTGTTCACATATGTCCCATCTAGTTGAACTACTCCTTTTGCAAAAGCCTCATATAACAAACCCAATTTGTCTACTATTTAATTTGGCATCACAAAGTTACTTTCTCTGAGTAAATCATGTACTTATAAACTAGATTTGGGTCAATGATCAAGGTCACATAGAATGGAAGGGGTTTGACTTCTTTGTTTTGTTGCTCATTCTAATTTTTGGGATTATTTGTGAGCACAATTTTGGGCTGATCCTTGGGAGGTTGATTTGAATCCCACATTGTCAAACTGACACTAGTTTTCTTCATATGATCCAAAATATTAAATGGATGATTACTAACCTTCTATTTAATTTTAGGACAATATCATCTAATTGTGTTGGTATAGACTGTGAGTGAGGTTTAGGCTAATACTTGTTTGATATATCTTGATCTCTTGGCAAAATTTGAATTTTTAGAGCAGGTTGAGGCCCCGTTTTGACTTTTTGGCTTGTAGAAGCATAATTTTTTCTCTTATCAGCTTGTTGTTCATTGTCTATAGCCCTCTTATTTGACTTTTTATTTGCTACTATGGGGATGTGAGACTAATTTTAATCTTAAGGATAACTAAATCCATAAAATTCTTCACTTTTCTGATTCATTAAGGCAACATCAGGAATACCTTGCTTAGATTGAGGACCATGTTGTTCATCCATTATTTGTGTTGCGTCCTGAGAAGCCATGACATTATTTTGAACCATGAGAGCCTGATTCGTATTCTGTTAGAGTAATGATTCGATTGTGAGGTTGGTTGCATGGAAAACACCACTCAGTCTTGTATGATATTATTCAACATAGATAAAAGCTCTCTTGAGGAGCTACCAACATTGGGATTGTAGGACTGAAAAGGTCTTGCATTAAGGTTCTTTCTTTGGCCCTAAGGATCATCTTGATAAGGAGGCCTATTAGGCAAATATGAGACTTGGTATGGCCTAGCACTTTGTCCTTGTTGCTTCTTAATATTCACCAATTCATTGCTAAGGGTCTACAAAAGGTCTTTGATCTCCTATAGCTCTTGAGATTAGACTAGGAGAGATTTATCTTAGGGTGAAACTTTGTAATTTAATGTTGGTACATAAGGAACAATGACTATAATAGGTATTTATAATGGTACTAGTCGTTGTACCTCTAAAAAATGGGCATTGGAGGTCTAGGTTCTATTTTACCATCTTGAATAAGGTTATTTTCTACTCTAACAGTAATGTCAAAGGCATGTGGTAATGTTCTACCACCCATAGATTGGATCATAATAAAAATATCACTATTAAGAGCTTTGAGGTAATACAAGAAAGCATGATCAGTAGAGGGACTTACAATAGTTGGTATTCTATTCTCAGTCTTTTGGAAATGAAACTTGAATTCCATCATGTTCTCTTGAGGAGCCTTCTTTATTGTGGTGAGTTGTACCAATGATAAGTGGTCTGATTTAATATCAAAGTGTCTGTAAAGAACATCACCTAGTTGATCCCAAGTTGTAATGGAGGCCACAATTAGGCCTCTAAACTACTGAAGAACTTTCCCTTTGAAGAATGTTGCAAGCAACCTAACTGTAATGTTATCTTGTGTGATGTGGTGAACTCCAAACAATGAAGCCACATCTCTAATGTTAAAAATAAGTGTGGTTTGGTCTTCTCTAGGGAAGTTCTAAAGGAAATATTTTCACGGTTGCTATAGGTATATCATCATGTTGAGTAAGATTCAGAGGGTTACCTTGGTTAAAAGGAACAAAAGGTTTATTCTTAGGAAGAGCCATTGGATTCACTAGTATTGAATTGTTTTAACTTGTTGGATTTGAGATATTGAAAAATAAAACTAAAATAGTAGAGTTGAAGGCCTATAAATAGGATTTTTGAATTGTGTCCTCCCTAATAAGAAAGGTTATGTATCTCTTCTTGTTGTTCTCCCTTTCCTCTTAGGTGGTAACAACTACAAATACTCAAATCGAGTGGAACTTTGTCTCGTTTGTATCATTCTCATAAGTTGTTTGCACTAAATCTACTTCAAACCATAAGCATACATACACCAAGTATGATATTTTATCACCTCATACTTGGGTGCAACACTGCTACTCATACCAAAACAACAAAAAAAATGAAGCTCTTTTAAACTAAAAATAGTTCACTTGTCCACCGAGCATGCTAACAGTTGTTGGTGACTAAGAATTGCACCCAAATGCTAAGCTCTAAAGCTTAGTAATCCTATGCAACATGTGAACATCCTAAGGTTGTGGGTGACATAAAATGATGATGAACCTCAAGATTATGGGTTGGTTCCCTTTGGAAAACTCTTAAAACTATTGCACTTGACACAAGAAAATGATTAAAAAGACTTCTTTTGAACTTAAATCTATTAGCCCTAGGAGGTGATGCACCAAAATTTTAGATTCTACTTATTATCCTAGCTCACAATCAGCTTCAATCAGAGAAGCTCATTTCTTCAAAACTCAAATTAGATCATGAAATACATAAATGTTTTATAAGAAGGTTTTTTTTAGTGTTTGCATGAAGGAAAACTATGTTTCACAACTTCAAACTACTTGAATCATCTTAGCACAACTTATAACCTACATTTGAAATGAATTATTATTTTTAATAGTGCATAAATGAGACATATTCAAAGGATTTCTAAAGGAAACATAGTAAACACATCAAATCGCTCATCCACAATGCTAAAACAACAGATATTTGAAATAGAACTACTACTTCTTTTATTAAATTGAAAGGAGTTTTTTGTTGATACAAACTTAAAAAATACTCTGAAAACTTAAATAACTTGTGAAAATTTGAGTTATAGTGCTTCTTTACCTTGTTGTGTGTTGCAAGAAAAAAGAAAGAACTAAATATAAAGAGATGTACATAACAAGTTTTATTATTGTAGTCAAACTACACCTTAGACCCACGTGTTGATGTTGAACTCTTCTTGAACTAATAGTCCTTATATTGAAATCTCCTCTAATTTGTGTGACACCACCTCCTATGGTCGTGCATCCTCAAAAATAATGAAAAAAAGGTTTTAGAACTCCTCTAAACTAATGGATTATAGGCTTAAGACTTGCCTTGACTCATGCATCACCCATGTTGGGTCTTGAACTGAGGTCAAACTCATGCATTTGCTTCAAAAAATCCCACTTTTGGGCATCAATTTGACCTTTATACGATTACATGATGTATCAACTAATTACCTGATATCCTAGGTGATGCATGATCCTAGGTATTTTCATTTGAACATGGAGTTTTCTTAAGCCTTAAGGTATAGCTTCTTCCTTAACTAATATTGCATGAGGATTGCTAAATGCTCAAGATTTTTAATAAACCCGTATCCTTGAAGGATGTTATTATAAGATTCACATATTCCCTAAATTTGATATTACTATCATATGCACTACTTTTCCTAACATATAAAAGCAGTCTGATAGGAAAAGTATTAATTGATAGTATATTTTATGCTCTCAAAGATTATGCTTGGCATTATTCTCCATTTGACTACTATGAAACATCTCTGTAGGAGTTCATTTAATCCATTATTATTATGTATAGTCTTTGAAAACACTTTATGTGTGAAGAATTTGTTAGAGTGCTCATGATTGTTATCTTACCTATCTTGACTGCTTTTAAACTATCCTCTACCTTTTGATGATGTAACAATGTCTTTGGTTTGATTGCATCTGGTTCTATGAGTACTATGTTTATTTTCTTCCCTATATGCTATCAAATAACTTGATGACTATCATTTATCCCCTTCCAGGTTTTGAAAACAACTTAGCAACACCAAAACCCTTTTGATTGCATCCTTCTGCTTACTATTTTCTTATGTTATTCCTCTAGGTCTATTTTGCCTACATTCATTTTGAAGGTAGTTGCTCATTGTTCTATTATTTTCTTGAAGATCATTTCATACATCAACATCTTTATACTGGTCCCTTGAGTTCTTTTAGTCTATGACTATTATGACTCACTATGTTGACTTATGACTATCACTTCCTTTGGTTATGTTCTTAGGTTCTATTATAGAAATGAAGGTCTTATCTATAATGGTCTGATACAAAGGTTTTTCACAGGGTTGTCCTTTCTATTATGAATCATGCATTGTTTCCTTTAAATTCTCTATACCATTCTACCTTAACAGTGATAAAATTATTTTGTCAAAGTAGTTTTCTTTGATTCTTCAACTTGTGCATTCGTGTCGACACACCCTTCATGGCTCTATCATACTTTCTACAAAATTATGATGATCCTTTGATTTAATATTATGATCTATACTTAATCATTTTCATTAATAAATATTGCATTCCCTTTAAGTTGCAAATGACATGATTCTAACCCTTTTTATGGGTAAGGTAGGGTTTTCATCTGTAATAACAATAGCAAGGGTTTTAAAGAGATTTGTCATAACAATACCCTTATCTTCCTCATAATCTCATGCATCTTCTAATGTCTTTTAAATACTTTTCAAACCCTTGGATTCAAGTTTTCTTATAGAAAGTCTAATACTATCTTGGATGTGTTTTGCTGACCTCTACCACTAGCCCTATCAAGAATGTATTTCAAACTCTTCTTTTATGCTTGACTCGTTAAGTATTTCATTAGGCCTTTGTCACTTTTTATAAATCTTTTGAAATCCTAGGTCTATACAAAGCCCTATTATTTGGATTATTATTAAACATTTGGATTACACTTCATTGTCCTTTCCTCATCTGGCATAGAACTGTACGTTTATAGTTTTGTCAGTGCTTAGGTTTTAAATTTCTTTCTCTGAACTTTTGATAGCCTCTATTCCTGTAACTTTACACTTCTCTATGCTATTGTCATATTATCTTTTAATGACTATCATAGGCTTTAAACTTTAGTAAGAAAGATGTATTATCCCATGTTAATGCTCTTTTTCATAACCATGATTTTATCTTAGAATCAAAGAAAGTGAAACCCTTGATGTTTATGAAAAATAACCTTACTTTTCATGATAGAAAATAGGAGAGCTTGGTTGAGATACGACATACGTATTCAATAGAAATTGGAATGCATGGTCTTTGCAAGGATTGAAAGAAGGCTTCCCCGCATTCTTTCCACCATCATAATGTTGTAGATTTCACATTCAAAACAATGAGATAACTCCTTGACTACTATTGAAATTATAGTGTGGAGCATTGAGAGTGTTCTTCTTACACATGAACCTCTACATGGTTCAAATAATTTCTCTTGGATGGATGTGTGATGGAAAAATGGATGTATGGGATGATTGCATGCAACTCATCAATAGAGAAGCTCCAGTTTCACCATAGAAATGTCAATAAAACCCTAAGCGTAACTTAAGACCTTAAGTTTGAAACTTTCACTTTCCTCCCAATGCAAAATGAACTCTTCTTGGCTTTATTCATGTGGGAGTCCTAATTGAAAGATTTATTAGAGATTTTTAAAACTAAACAAAGATATAGTTTATGTTGAACACAATGTACCACTGAGAGGGGGGTGAATCAGTGGTTTCCAAAACTCTTAACCTTTCAATCCTAAGAGTGAGTACCAGTTAGCAATGAAAACACTAAGTAAACCTACCGGTGAGATAAAGGAAGACATCACAATGCAACCACAAAAAGGCACATCACATGATACCGATATATATGAGGAAAACCCAAGATGGGAAAAACCTCGATGAGAAAAGTTGTTGGAGATTACTGCTCCAATCTAGCATCACAATGAAAATACTGGTTACAACATTTAGCGCACCAACCAAAGGAGCACCACCCCTACTGATTTAGGGCACCAACCCAAGGAGAACCAATCCATACTGATTTATGGGTACCAACCTAAAGGAGCACCAACCCCTACACTAAGCTCCAACTCAATGATTATAATACATTATATAAAACATTAGTTATAATCTAGTTACAAATAAATTTTGTAACCTCATAGATATGTCTCTTCATCAATCCATCTCTGCTCTACTCTATGTCGATTCTCTTCTCACCTTCTCTGACTCTTCCTCTACTCAGCCTCTGTCTTGTCTGATCTCTTCTCACTCTCCTCCTCTACTCACTACAACTCCCTTACCGATTCAGGATCTATCAGTTTTATGCCTTTCCACCTCATTATCGATAACTTCCACAGTACCGGTAAAACCCCACTCTATCCTTTCCTGTTGTTGCTTCTTTCCTACTGATTCTAACACTACTAGTTGTCTTGACTGATGCACTCTTGTAGCTTACCAGAATATCAAACCTTTACCAGTTAGTCCCTTGTTATACCTTCTTACCAGTTGCACCTCCAAATGCTCAGTTGCTTAACTCTCACAGTTAGATTAACTCTTTCCTTTCAACTGGCATTACACCTTCTGGAAGCATCAATCCCTCTCTTTATTTGACGTGCACATATATAAATGAGCTTTCTCGCCAAAACCTCAGTTTGAACTTTGGCGCACTAGGGTTTCTTCCATTGATCACGAGGAGTATCGGATCCAATAAGATCTCATTCTGCACAAAGATCGACAACCTGCAAGCAATCAGACATCACCACCATATCTCCTTTCTTCCAAAGCATGTTTTCTATACTTAGAAAACATAGACTGTCTATCGGCTTGGCACTTGGTCAATCACCATAAATGGTTCCATGATTTGCATCACCTACTTCGATCTGCACCGAGACACTCTACATTGATTAGTGCATCCATCGATCTCCTCTATTTGACCTGCCTCAAGCTGCACACCTTCTTCCATCAACCCTTGATTTGTGGGGTCTGCATTTAATACCAACCAACTCTATAACTACCTAGTCGATGCACACTCCATCTATCGCTTCATGCATGGTCACCACCTCAACTCCACATGGTACCTTTGTCGACATCCACCTTGGCTCACTATGTCGGTCTGACTTGGTTAATAACTGGTGCAAGAGCACCATGACATGTGTCTACTTCATTTTTTCATGTGTCTACATCATTTTGATTCATGTTTATGCTAAGGAATAGAAGGTGCAATGTGTGTTTTGAAGGCCTATTGATTAGGCCTAGGCAATGTAATAAGCCCTAAGGCTCCAAAGTGTGTCAACTTGGTCAAAGTCCTTGTATAGGAATTCTATAGGTTTTTTTTTTTTTTTAGGGGTATACAATGTGTATCATGTTCACTCTTGACCTTTGGTGTGAAGGCAAGATCAATTTGTAAAAAGTTGTCAAAAGTTGCAATTGTTGTCAAGCAACTTTTTTTGCAACATTTTCAAAATGTGGTTACTCCAATGGTTGGTTGGTTGTTTGTATGCATTGAGGCAGTTGGAGGCATTCCTTGGCATGATATAAGCCTGGAGGAATGATGTCTTCCACTTAGAGAAGTTGGAGAGATGATTTTGAATGAAATTCTTCTTCAAACAAAACGGTTATTGAGATTTTCTGCATTTTCCTTGAGTTTCTTGTTCTTGCATGATTCCTTGTGAATGATGGGCATGAGTTAAGCATTTGCAAAGTTGTAGCAGAGGTTCACCGATCATTTGGAGTTATTATAAGGTCTTGAAACATTCGGGTTTGAGAGAAAGAGGATTTTTCATCCCACTGGCCTGGTAAAACCCTCAAATCAAGGGTTTGGATGCAAACAGTGGCACAAATCAACATCTCTCAATGGGATCACCCTGAAACTTGGGAGTATGCTGATTTGGAATGTATATTAATTGTTCCTGGTGGCTGTGAAGATAGGAAGTGTCATTTAACTTTCCTAAGATGATGCCCTAGGCTTGACATCGGTCATGTGGCAAGCCTGAGCAATAGGAAAAGAAGGTAGAAACCCTGAACAGGAGATTGGTGGATGATAAAAATAGGCATGAGAAGGACCCTTGGGTAGGTGCATAACCTTTAAAAGTGTCATTATTTCATTCCTTTATGAATGGTGAAGCTTTTGAGAGCCTAAACCCCAATACCGGCTAGAAGAGGCAAAATAGGGTCAATCGAGTTTGACCATCCGTACTCAAAATCTAGATGCAAAAGTTTGAAATCTTGTAGAAGGACAAAAAGGGTATCCAAATATAAAATTTATTCAAGGGGTTGTTCAAGTAGGTTGTGAGAAAAATCAAGAAAAATAAGAATGGAGGGCTAATTGCTTGTAGCCCTTCTTCCTAGGTCTTAAAGGGGAAATGTTACAAAAGGCTAATAAACACCCATCTGAGGGGTCAAGATCTATGAAAATTCCATATAACACATATTTAAACATTCAAATAGGCCAAATTCCACCTTGTGAGTAAAGATCTTGCTGCTTGGGGTGTGGGGTTGTTAGGTATCTTTGGTTGAAGGGTTGGAACCTAAGGGGTAGGAGACTCCTTGTCAATTGTGAGTTGTCCTGAGTGGAGAGGTCCTTGGGAAGGATCTAGGATAGGCTCTAATAACCTTGGGAAGGTTAAGGATATTGGTCCATTGGGTGACACCTAGTGGAGACCCTTATTTAGCAAAAACCAAAGAAAGTGATTGAACATCCCATACCCTCTACATCATATTGGTATCAGATCTATACCAAGGGTGGAATAGTGTATGTTAGACTCAAAACTGGTAGAAGAGGCTTCTAAAATGCCTCCTAAGGTGATGAACCCAGAGGCCATCAAGAAGATGGTAGAGGTGTTTCTAGAAGAGAAACTCAAAGAGACCAGACAGTCCAAGGGAAAGGACAAAATGTGTGATGATGAGTCAAAAAAAGAGAGTGAAGGGCAGGAGGCCATTCCTCAGAATATGGCACCTGATCAAAAGATGTTTTTAGATGCCCTAAAATCAGTAAATAGGGATAATGTGGAAAGTCTACCTATCTATATCGGTAGCTTGAATGGAGAATAAGTGCTTGAATGGATAGAAGCACTCAATAATCATTTTGAGTACAAAGAGGTACCAAAGGAGAAAAGAGTGAGTTTGGCAAAGTCTAGACTCAAAGGGTCTGCCTTGTTGTGGTGGACAGTGATGCAAGAAGAAAGAGTGAACATAGGGAAGAAGAAGATATCCTCTTGGGAGAGGATGAAGAACAAAATTAAAGACCAATTCCTACCAATAGACTATGAGGTTCAGATGTATAAGAAGCTGCAAAACCTTAGACAGAGGGAGTTGGATGTGAATGCATATATTGAAGAATTTCACAAGTTAAGTCTTAGGTCCAAGAAGCATGAAGAAGAGGTGGAGAAGGTGGCTAGATACCTGGATGGGTTAAGACAAACCATCCAAGATGAGATCAACATCATGGCTCTAGACACTATGCACAAATGCTTTCAATTGGCATTGAGGGTGGAAAATAAGATCAGAAGGAGAGGAGAACAAAATAATAGAGGAAGAGGTGGCAGAAAATTCAGAGGTAGAGGTGTCTTTGGAGGAAGGAATACTCCTTTTAGAAATGGTGACTCTAATCAACAAGAGTCCAATGGAGAGTTCAATAATAAGAATAGAGGCTTCAGAGGAGGAAGAAGACATTTTGGTAGGGGTAGGCAAGGTAACCAAGGCAGAGGACCTGGTATTTTCACTAGTAAATGTTACAATTGCAACCAAGTGGGTCGCACTAAGAGTAGATGCTCGGAGAAAGCTCCTAGCTCACATGGACCAAAAAGAAGAACTCAACATGTGCAAGAAGATGATTGAAAAAGTGTCAATTCACCCATGGGAAATGCAGGTCCTACCTTGGATGGAGAAATCCTTATGCCAAGGAGAACATTGTTGAAGGTACCCCAATGCAAAGAGCCCCCACAAAGAAAATCCCTCTTCAAAACTACTTGTAAGTCTCATGGTAAGGTTTGCAAAATGATTGTTGATTCTGGTTCCACAAATAATATTGTTGCTTTAGGAATGGTAGAAAAGATAAAAATGAAGAGGTTGCCTCATGTGAGTCCTTATAAGGTATCCTAGCTAATAAGGGACAACATGTAGTGGTAGATGAATAAACTTGGGTAGAGTTTGAAATGGGGGATTATAAGGATAGGATCTTGTGTGATATCCTTCCTATGGATGCTTGTCACCTATTGTTAGGTCATCCTTGGTAGTATGATGTCAAAGCACAACATGATGGTGAGAAAAATATGTATGTCATTACCAAGAATGGTAGGAAGTTTAGGATGGACCTTTTACCTGATCAAGGGGAATAGAAGATTGTTACTTCACATGTCATGTTACTTAGTGGAAAAGAGTTTTGGAAGTCCTCAAACAAGAAGAGACCCAAGGCTATTCTTTAGTCTTACACCCAAAAGATGAGTCCAAGCAAGGGAACAGTGAGAAAGGAGAGATCCCTCTTGAAGTGAAAACCATGTTGGGTAGGTACAAGGGAGTTGTGGCCACAGACATGCCTGATAACCTACCTCCCATCAGAGAAATCACTCATCAAATTGATTTGATACCCGGTGTGACCTTGCCTAATAAAGCTGCCTACAAGATGACTCCTAGTCAGAATGAGGAGATAGAAAGACAAGTGCAAGATATTCTGGATAAGGGGTTGATTAGAAAGAGTTTGAGCCCATGTTTTGTACCTACTATCTTGGCACCAAAAAAAGATGGAACATGGAGGATGTGCACTGATTCTAGAGCCATCAACAAGGTCACAATTAGGTACCAACTTCCTATGCCTAGGATTGAAGACCTCATGGACTATCTTGGAGGGTCATGCTACTTTTCAAAGATTGATTTGAAGTTAGGTTACCATCAAATCAGAATCAGACCTAGTGATGAGTGGAAGACATCCTTTAAAACCAATGAGGGTTTATATGAGTGGATGGTGATTTCATTTGGCCTCACAAATGCACCTAGTACTTTTATGCGCCTCATGAATGAGGTATTCGCAGAATTTATTGGAAAGTTTGTTATAGTTTATCTTGATGATATCTTGGTGTTTAGAAAGTCCAAGGAGGAGAATTTGAAGTATTTGGATCAAGTTTTGAGGAAGCTTCATGAGAAGAAATTGGTAATCAATCTAGATAAGTGTGAATTCATGAAAGTTGAGTTGGTGTATCTTGGCTTTGTAGTTTCAAATGGATGTTTGAAAATGGATCTTTCTAAGGTTTATGCTATTGTAAAGTGGCCTACACCTAGGACAGTAGGTGATGTTAGGAGTGTTCATGGATTGGCTACTTTTTATAGGAAGTTCATCAAGGGTTTTAGTCATATTTGTGCTCCCATCCTTAACACTTTAAAAGGAGGAATCAAATGCAGGTTTGAGGGGACAGAGCAAGCAGCCCAGAGCTTTGAGATTTTGAAGAGGAAGGTTGTAGAGATATCCACCTTGAGACTCCCTAGTTTTGATCAACTTTTTACAGTTGAATGTGATGCAAGTAAGCAGGCAATAGGTGCAGTCCTTAGTCAAGAAGGACATTCGGTGGCATTCTTTTCAGAGAAGTTGAATGAGGCTAAGCAGAGGTATTCAACCTATGATTTGGATATTTATTCTATGGTGAAAGAACTCAAGAAGTGGCACCATTACCTTATTCCAAAAGAGTTTATTGTTTATATTGATAACCATGCATTGAGTTTTCTAAATGGGCAATAGAAGTTGAACCAAAGATGCATCAAGTGGGTTGAACAACTCCAACCTTACACCTTCACTATCAAGCACAAGAAGGGTGTGACTAATAAGGTTGCAGATGCTTTGAGCAGGAGAACCCTTACTGTTCAAGAAATTCAGTTGCAAAGTGTTGGTGTTGATTTTCTCAAGGCCATGTATAAGGAGGATCATGATTTCAAAGATGCATATGATGTATGTACTAAGTTTGCTGACTCTTTTCATGTTGAGTTTTCTAATTTTATGTTGTAGGACATGTTGCTCTTCAAGGGGCATTAGTTATGCATTCCTCAATGTTCTATGAGGGGGAATATTATTAGAGAGAAACACAATGGAAATCTTGGAGGTCATTTTGGTTTGGACAAAACCTTAGAGCAGGTATCAAGGTTTTATTTTTGGCCCAAGATGTAGGCAGAGGCAAGAAGATTTGTGGAGCATTGTCTTATTTGTCAAAGGGCAAAAGGTGTTTCAACTAATGCTGGTTTGTATCAGCCTTTACCGATTCCTACTAGGCCTTGGGAAAGCCTTAGTATGGATTTTGTACTTGGATTGCCCAAAACTCCTAGGGGGTTTGATAGTGTTTTTTGTAATTTTTGATAGGTTCACCAAGATGGCTCATTTTGTGCCTTGTAAATACACCAATGATGCATCTCATATAGCAGGTCTATTTTTCAAAGAAGTTGTAAGGATCCATGGATTGCCTCTCACTATTGTCACTGATAGAGACTCCAAGTTTGTTGGTCATTTTTGGAGAAATCTCTAGAAGAAATTAGGTACCAATTTGTCATTTTCATCGGCATACCATCCTTAGACTGATGGAAAAACTAAAGTGGTTAATAGGTCCCTTGGAAATCTCCTTAGATACCTTACGAAGAAGCATGGACAAAGTTGGGATTTAGTGATTGGACAAGCTGAATATGCATACAATGATTTAGTCAATAGGAGAATAGGGAGAAGTCCATTTGAGGTTGTGTATGGCCTACACCCTAGGGGAATACTTGAACTTAGAGATCTTGGAGGCATGGATAAGAGGAGTGCCCAAGGAGAATATTTTGATGTCACCATGAAGGAGGTTCATGAACAAGTTAAAGCTTCCCTTCAACTAAGTGCTAATAAATATAAACTCAGAGTAGATGTTAAGAGGAGAGTTGTTCAGTTCAAAGTAGGGGATTTAGTGATGGCTTATCTCAGGAAAGAAAGGTTACCTAAAGGCCAACCTTCTAAATTACTCATGAAGAAGATAGGTCCCCTTCGGGTGGTTCATAAATTTGGCAACAATGCATATGAAGTTGAACTTCCAGTAGACTTGGGAATATCTCCCATCTTCAATATATGTGATTTGATAGCCTTCAAAGGATCCTTGATAGATGAAGCACCTGATTCATCTCTTTAGGAAGAGGATGTAGAGTGGATGAAGGATCTATCGCCTAGCAAGCCATTGGAATTGGAGAGCATTCTTGACTCCAAGATGATCAAACGAACAAGGAAAGGTGTTTATAAAGACTACCTAGTCAAATGGAAGGGGCTTCTTGAATCTGAAGCTACTTGGATGAGTGAAAGTGATATTCTCAAGCATGGCACTACAATCAACTGGTTGGCAACTCAAGGGACTTGAGTTTTCTTGTGTAGGCGAGTATGGTGCAGGAGAACCAGGACATGTGTCTACTTCATTTTTGCATGTGTCTACATCATTTTTATTCATGTTTATCCTTAGGAATAGAAGGTGCAATGTGTGTGTTGAAGGCCTATTGATTAGGCCTAGGCAATGTAATAAGCTCTAAGGCCCCAAAGTGTGTCAACTTGGTCAAAGGCCTTGTATGGGAATTCTATAGGTATTTTTGTTGTTGTTTAGGGGTCTACAATGTGTAGTATGTTCATTCTTGACCTTTGGTGTGAAGGCAAGATCAATTTGTAAAAAGTTGTCAAAAGTTGCAAAAGTTTTTGATTATGGGAAAAACAAGTTTTGAAGGGATCCTGAAACCCTTTACAAAATATCCTTAAAAGATAATAGCATTAAGAAACATGAAAATACATACTGCCAAAAAACCAGAACAATTTTGGTCAAAAATCAACATAAAAGCCCAACAAAACTAGCAACATCCAACCATAACAGAAAAAAGACAAAAGAAAAACTACTTAATGTTTTTTAGGACATTAGCCAAATTTCCACTAATCCCTTGCAAATATTTAATATTATCCCTAAGCTTAGGGATATCCTTGGAAGAGGCCACAACAACTTTTTTCATGCACGCCCTTGTTCTTTTTGCCGCACCACCAGGAGCACTTTCCACTATTCCTGCCTCAATAGCATCCTCAACAATATCTAGGTCCACAACAGGTTTGGAGGTGTTGGAGCCATCAAGGAACTTGGTAATTTCCTCTAAATTATTAGTCACAGAGGTAAGGATATCTAGAATCATTACCAAAAAGTTTTTCATAGTTGTTTTTCCTTCCTCCAGCTTACTAATCTGAGCTTCCAGCTTCTCCACTTTTTCCTCCATACCCTTTTTCCACTGCTCCTGGTTCATTTTAGCTTTCTTTCCTTTATCTTCCTACTGCTTATCAATTTTTTCCAGATTCTTGATTCCTTCATAAACCCACCTGTCAAAACCCATTCGAGCCTCATACTGGTTTTTGAGTTTATCTAGAATCATCCCCTCTCTAGCTTTATCCTGATCCCTGCTCGAATTCTCCTTGTCCTTCTCCTACTCAATTTCCATTTCCCTTTCCTCATTAATCTTATTGTCTTGATCCTCCATTGGATGGCTATTAACATTACCTATACTCACACTGTGGGTAGGACTATTCTGATTAGAAACATCCTTAGCTCCCCCTTCCTCTTCCCCCACTTCCTCTTCTTTCCAGCTCTCCTCTCCTTCAGACTCATCAGTCTCCATCTCGCTTCCATCTTTTCCAATGTCCTCTGAATCAATCTTCGTATCCTTTTGATTACCCTTGTCCTCTTGAATTTTCTCCATAGTGGCTTTTTTGCCCTTTTTGCTCTTTTTGCTATGTGTCAACTCATCCTTGCTAGGCCCACCTTCCTCCATCTTCCTCTTTCCTTTCCCCGGTGACACCAACAATCTCTTGTTTTCTTGGATAGCCAAAATCTTGCAATGCTCATAAATGAGCAAAATAAGGCCACAATGAAGCACAGGTGTAGAAGGGTTCTTACTATGCTTATTCAGAGACCGCGACAGAGACCTAAAGAGGTAATAGGGCAGAGAAATCCTCTTCTCATGTATAAAATAATTTAAAAGCACAAAATGGTATGTGTGGACCCTGGTAAAATGACCCTCCACAGTAATATATTCCATAATTGCATTAAGCACACAACCCCAAATTTTCTTAATATTGGAAGCATCATAATACCCCCCCGTAGCTTTTCCTAGTTTCACTCTCTAGTTCTCTTTACGCAGAAAAAGATTAACTACATTATTAGACACTTTCAGGTCTCTAAAGAAGTTAAGACTAGAATGGGGCATACCTGTGACCGTCACAATGAGGTCTGCATCCAACTTAAACCTAACATCATGAATTTTGAAGGAGCCATTTATCCAGTTTTCAGTAACTTTGGTGACCGCTAGGTTAACTCTGCCTTTATCATAGTCAACCAGATTTTCCATGAAATTCATCATGACTCCTTTCTCTAGCTTAGTCCAAACCTTAGGCATCTCCTACCATCTGGAAATATTATCAAGTTCCTCTCTTCTTAGATCCCCCCCCATTTTAGATTTTATTTTACAATTTCTCTTCTTTTGCAACTTCAGAGCTTTATTCCAAATGACACTTGATTTTTTGAAAATGCATACCAACAAAGTGTGCGGAAAATTAATATTCTTGATTAGGACTCTTCCCTTCTGACGTGTCATCATCACCTTTCTAAAAATTTGAAGATTACTTATTAAAACTTTCATGATTAATCGTGTGATCCATCTTTCCCCATAAATCTATCCTTTCTAATGAGTTCTTTAATATTAAAATCAATATTAACTTCCCCATTCCATATACTTTGTGCTTCAGAAATTACACCAAGGTTCGCTAGACCATCCGCTATAGCATTTTTTTCTCTGAAGGCATGTTCAATGATAATAGATTTAAAGCTAGAAATAATTTCTCTAGCTTTAAAAATAATATTTTCTATAGCCCACGAAGGCTCAATTTCTCCCTTAAGGCATTTAATAATGTTAAGTGAGTCTCCCTCCAACCATAGATAATCATGATTAATATTTTTAGCTATAATCAAAGTATTCAAAGCTGTCGAGGCTTCAACATAATGACTAGTTTGGTTACCCAAAGGGCCAGCAATAGCCACAAGGCAACTTCTAGCAAAATTCTTGACAATGCCCCCATAACTAGCTTTCCCCAGGTTCCCCTTAGAAGCCCCATCAAAGTTGGCCTTAATCCATCCCTGAGAAGGAAAGCACTAGACAAGACCATCCCTACCCTTATCCTTACTGATTATGTTATTGGGGAGGTTCCATCTTTCATTAAAGTCTTCTTTAGCAGCTAAACCATTATCAGTTCCATTTAAACATTCAAAGATCCCTCAATAGATTTTATCCACCACCACTTCAGGGTTCACACTTTTATCCCTAAAAATACTGTTGTTACGCTCATTCCAGATGTTCCATATGACATTAGGGAGAGTAAGTTTCCAAAGCTCAACATTCTTAGAATTGGACCTAGGGCAATACCATTGTTGTCAAAACTCTTCCAAAGAGTTTGGGAAAATCGAGCTCAACTTCCACCTACTAAAAATAATATTCCATATTTCCACTGAAAATACACTAGTAGAGGATATGACAAGCAGACTCCTACTCCCTGCAACAAAGAGAACACCTGTTAGGAAAAACAAATCCATGCTTATGGATATTATCAAGAGTTAGCACCTTATTTTGGATAAAAATCCAAAAGGAGATATTAATTTTAAGCGTCAACTTCTTTATCCACACTTTAGCCCACAAAGGGATTTCTTCCAAAACTTTGGTGTGGATAGACACCGCTGAAGACACAAAATATTTCCCATCCGAAGTTTCCCTCCAAAGCAAACAATCTGCAGAATTGTCCATAAAAATTTTAGAAGAAAGCAAAATCTCTAGAAATTTTAATCCCGGACAAAGCTGGTTGAACTCAATTCACTTCCCATTTCTCTAGTAGTCTCTAACAAAGACTCCATACCTACTTTTGAACTAGTCTTTCCATTCCTTAAGGATGACAATTTCCTCCAGCGGTTTATCCACAAGCCATTTATCCTCCCAGAATCTAATAATTCTCCCATTCCCCAATTTCCACTTTCTTCCAGCTATTGCCTAAGCTTTAGCCATTTAAACTACATTCCAAATTGGAAAGCCTTCCACAAAAAAATAATTTTCCATAAATTCTTCGTCAAGTTGCAATTGTTGTCAAGCAACTTTTTTTGCAACATTTTCAAAATGTGGTTACTCCAATGGTTGGTTAGTTGTTTGTATGCATTGAGGAATTTGGAGGAGTTCCTTGGCATGATATAAGCCCAGAGGAATGATGCCTTCCAGTTAGAGAAGTTGGAGAGATGATTTTGAATGAAATTCTTGTCTTCAAACAAAACGGTTACTGAGATTTTCTGCATTTTCCTTGAGTTTCCTATTCTTGCACGATTCCTTGTGAATGGTGGGCATGAGTTAAGAATTTGACAGGTTGTAGAAGAGGTTCACTAATCATTTGGAGTTAGTCTGAGGTCTTGAAACATTTGGGTTTGAGAGAAAGAGGATTTTCCATCCCACTGGCCTGGTAAAACCCTCAAATCAAGGGTTTGGATGCAAACAGTGGCACAAATCAACATCTCTCAATGGGATCGCCCTAAAACCTAGGATTATGTTGATCTAGCATATATATTAACTGTTCCTAGTGGCTGTGAAGACAGGAAGTTTCATTTGACTTTCCTAAGATGATGCCCTAGGCTTGACATCGGTTATGTGGCAAGCTTAAGCAATAGGAAAAGAAGGTAGAAACCTTGAACAATAGATTGGTGGATGGTAAAACTAGGCATGAGAAGGACCCTTGGGTAGGTGTAGACCCTTGACAAGTGTCATTCTTTCAGTCCTTTATGACTGGTGAATCTTTTGAGAGCTTAAACCCCAATACCGGCTAGAAGAGGCAAAATAGGATCAGTAGGGTTTTACCATCCATACTCAAGACCTAGATGTAGAAGTTTTTAATATTGTAGAAGGCCCAAAAGGGTATCCAAATATAAAATTAATTCAAGGGGTTGTTCAGGTAGGTTGTGATACAAATCAAGAAAACTAAGAATGGAGGGATAATTGCTTGTAGCCCTACTTCCTAGGTCTAAAAGGGGAAATGTTAAAAAAGGCTAATAAACACCCATCTAAGGGGTCAATATATATGCCAATGCCATATAACACATGTGTAAACATTCACATAGGCCAAATTCCACCTTGTGAGTAAAGATCTTGTTGCTTGGGGTGTGGGGTTGTTAGGTATCTTTGGTTGAAGGGTTGGAACCTAAGGGGTAGGAGACTCCTTATCAATTGTGAGTTGTTCTGAGTGGAGAGGTCCTTGGGAAGGATATAGGGTAGGATCTAATAAACTTGGGAAGGTTAAGTACATTGGTCCATTGGGTGACACCTAGTGGAGACCCTTATTTAGCAAAAACCAAAGAAACTGATTGAACATCCCATATCCTCTGCATCACTAACCAATAACACACAAATGGTGTATGATTCATACTACCAATCCATCTTTTCCTACCGGATCTCTAACCCTATCGGTATATCTTGCCTTATCGGTTAACCTTCTTGCCTTCACCTTCCTTGTGTTAGTGGATCATTTCAGCCTGGTCATCACACATACCGATTCTCAACAGGTATCTAGAGTGACTCACCATGTCCATTTTCATCTGATTGAGAGCACTTCACTTTGCCTCTTGGCTCTCTTACTGGTTGACAATACATCTATTTGCATACTGGTTGTATCCTTGATGGCACCAATCCACCAATCTTCCACTGTCCTGCACCGATTTTCAATTGCATTCCAGTTGATATCGACATCTCAGAGTAGATCCATGTCTGCAAATGTTACCACATACCTTCTTCTTCATTTGACTGATTCACCTCTCAACCAATTTGCCTAAATGGTAAACAACTTACTACTTACTTTTTCTTTTCTGTTCCAGTAACTTATTATCCATCCTCTTGTTGATCCAATGCACATCTCTGGTTTATTATGTTGAATACATATGATATCTCACACTTATCATCCAGTCGATGGAGGTAGATACACAGTGGCTCACAATCTGCCAATCACTAGTGGGAGAGGATATATGTCACCTATTGGCCAATGGTGTGACTTTTCCCTTTTATTGGGTAGATGAAATCTCCTTACAATCCTCAGCTAGCAATATTTCTTCAGTCTTCTCTTCATCCAGGGACAACATCATTTTCTGGTGGGAGTTCTGCTAGATGACATCACACTATCATACCAATGGCTTGTTCACTCTATAGTCTTACCAGTCATCGTCATACCGGGTAGTATCAACATGTATGATAACTTGTTCATTGGGTACCAGTTTCTTCACTCCCAACATCAACATGTACACCAGTGACTCTAGCTTGCATCCTGGTTGACCTCAACTACACACATTGTCGGTTGACATCCATGACAGTTATATCGGTTGACATCAATGACAACACAATGCCAACAGTTTATCTTTCATTCATTTGACAACATAAACCAGGGCATTTGAAGTGACTTTTTTCCATCCTCTAAATATTTTAAGACCTTCTAAACCTCTATATTAAGTCGAGGACCTAGGGTAAGACATTTTTTAATGTAAAAGTGGGAAAATATGCAATGACCTCATCATGTTTACAATTAAAAGAGTTAGATATTTTATTGGGTTCCTCTAAATAGCACAATAGAACTTCACAAGAAATTTGTTTGATGGAGTATGATCTTTATATTCTTGCTTGACCTAACACCATGAAGTGATTGCCAAATATTCTTGGATAGTCATAAAAAATTATAGATAAAGATATTACTAATGGAGTTTAAAGTGAACTTTTACTCTTAAATTTATTATGTAGCAACCCATAAGTAGTGTTAAATTTATTTTGTAACATCTTAAGAATAATAGCTAGTTGTGCAAGTGTTTCTATTTAACAATGGTTCAATGTTCACATACTTTTGTTAAAGACTTTGGGTGAAAACACAATAGTGAATCCTCCTCCTTGGATGCTAAAATTACAATTTAAAAAAAAAACATGCATGATTAGAGCATAGAATGTATGATCTAAGGTGGTCCAATTGAAGGGAGTTGGATAAAACCCCCTTAGCTAGATCCCCCCTAAGCCTAAATCGATCCCTTAATGGAGTCTCCTCCATGCATTTCGAAATGCTAACAAAAAATAAAATTCACTTCACCTTTTGGGGATTAAAATGAAGTTATTCATATGTGCTATCTTGAAACTACACAACCCTTACCATTAACTTTGCAAAAATTACAATATGTATTTTTAAAAATTTTAATTTACACAATCTATTACAAAAAAAATAATGACATATTTTCAAGACAATAGAAAAGAAAACAAGATTGACAAAAAAATCTCAAATAAATATATTCCATTTCACATTGATGTCTTTGTCTTAATAAAAATAATAATTAATGTTGATAATACGTTAAAAGAAATACACAATTCGATAAATATAGGTCTAAATTTTTTATAATCACTAATTAAAATTTAATAATAATAAAACATTGAATTTGATGGTGTAATTTCAACAAATCATGAAAAAAAATTATTAGATAAAATGTCACTCAATAAAACTTTAAAAAATTGACATAATTTATTTAAATGATAAAAAATTTATTTAAAATATTCAAAAAACAATGATACATTTAAATTTAAATGGAAAATGACATAACTCTTCAGTTTATATCATCCCTAAATTCTTAACCTTTTATAAGGTATAATTGAAACAAATTCATTTGAAAATGTTGAATTTGTTGGTTCAATAATGCTAAAATGTAGGATACACTATTTTATTGTCACCCATTTTAAAAGATTTCATATTTTTAATTGTAACCATACATATGTCTGTGATATTTATGATAAATCTAGTGTTTCATAAAATTTAGAACTATGCAATCTTTGTGTAAGGAAATTCTTGATAAATGATCGTATAGAATGAAAGCTTTAACAAACCAATTACAACATGATAGAACATCCTTAGAGGTTTACCATGGTGCCCATAAAGATGTAAATTTATCTTTGAATATTTTGTTAATACTGCCAACCAAATTATGACTCTCTATGTTCACTACAAATTTATAGACCTAAATTAATATTTAATATACATACAAGAGGAAGATTGATAACTCCATCTATAACCTTGTGCTTTAGTCTTGTGTGCATTCTTAATCCTTGTATGGTTGGACTATTTTGCCAAGAATGATGCAAAGTAGACCTCTCATAGACTTTCTAGTTTATATGTGAAACTCTCACTATTAAGACCTTGAGGCTCTTGTAATCTATGTTAATGGTGGCTTGGTCTAAATACCTAAGCCCTTCTTCATTTTTATGCACTTCAAATGTATTCATGTAGTTATTATGATACATGGTCATGATCATAATTCATAATTTAATTAAGAGTAGTCATTTTTTCCCTAGTCACAAGGCCCATGGATTAATGAGTCAAAATCATCATATACAGGTCTATGAAGTTCTATTTGATATATTATGTGACACCTAGGCCCATATTTATATATCTAGACCACAAAATCATTGTAGGTGGCATTGGAGTTAAGCAAAGTTGCCCTTTATCTACCATGCTTTTTGGTCTATACATTGATAAGCCAAAGGCATGGTTAAGCAAGACAGATGAGGATGGTATTCAATTGGTAGGTTATGTGGTGAAACTACTTTTATATGTTGATGATCTTATCCTAATTTCAAAATTGTCTCATGGGTTAAGAGAATATTTGAAGTCCTTAGAACACTTTTGTCAAGAGGTTGGGATGCAAGTGAACATCACCAAGACCAAAATCACAATTTTCTCATTAAAAGAAAAATAACTAGATTACCTTTCTCTTTGAAGGAAACCCACTAGAAATGGTGAAAGAATACAAGTATCTTGGTATTGACTTCCACTATAAGCTCAATTGTGAGAATTGTAAAAAAAAAGGATATAGGGAGGTCAGAAAGATTCACACTTTCTTATAAATAGGTGCAGCAAAGCTAAACTTTGGGATGCGAAAATCAAGGAAACTCTTTTTATTTTGCTAGTCACACCAGTGGTCCTTTATGGCTTCAAAGTGTGGGGAAGGAGCATGTAAAAATATAGTTAGAGAAAAATAGAAAGAATCCAAAAACATCTAATAGTGAGTAATTTCAAAGTTAAAACCGCAATCCCATATGAGATTATTTTATTTGAAGTAGGATCTTTTCCTGGAAGCATCAATGATAATTCGGTTGATAAGTTATATAAAGAAGGTTGAAAACATGGATAACCAACATTGGCCTAAAATGCTTATGGAGGAGATACTAGACAATAGGAAGAAAATGTGGATGAAGAAAAACAACTAGATGAACAAGTGGGGTATCAATTTACATGATTGTCCTAGCACCAATGGTGAAATAAAGAGATATGTGATTAAAAAAATTAGATTGTCATGTGGATGAAATAGATTGGGGAAAAAACATACTACATCAAAGAGTTTTGACCCAACAAAGGATCATGGGGAAAAAATATATTTAGGGGTTGTGTGAATGAAATCGTGTGTGACTACGAATGATTGCAAGCTAAACTAAGCAATTTAAGCTAACACCAAATTCACTCAAACACCTCAAGATTGAGAACACTACTAAAGAGAAAATTAGAAACATCAAATATCAAAAAATATAAGAAAACCAATGTCCTTTTTATTTGATTGTTCTCCGGCCAGATGTCTTCTCAATGACGTAGCGTGTGCTCAATTATTCTTCATGATGCAGGATTAGGCTAATTGGATTCAAGATATGAGTATGAGATGATGCGATATGAGGATGGAATTCTACATTATGATGATATGGATATGCTAAGAGTGGATAAAATGTTTCATTATAACTATCTGATTGTATGGAAAGTAGATGAATTTATTGAAAAAGAGGGGGGTTTAAATAGAAATTGGGAATAGAGGAAGGGATTGTACAAATGTGACACTTGTCCTCAACGAGGAAAAGTGGCAATCCTAAGGATGCCATGTGGAATAAGATTCTACACATGTCCTCAAGTGGCTCAATGAGGAAGTCCATGTGTCCCTTAGAGGGACAAATGTCAAGAAGGGGCTTGACATGTGTCCTCAAGGACACATGTCCATTTTGGGAGGACACCCAAGATAGGTTTCAATTTCCTAATATTAAGGAAATTAGGGAATCATGAGTGTGCACACACATGTGAGGGGAGGTTAGGATAGGATAGGATAAGGTTGGTTGGGAGGATAGGGTTAGGATAGGGGTTATGTTAGAAAGGTAGTTTAGGTTAGGAGACATGTGACCTAAATGGGATATTTGAATTAATTAAATTCAAATAAGGAGATGGAAAAGGGGGGATTAATTAATTTGATTAATTAATTCAAGGATTAGGAGAAAAGGGGCGAGGTTTAATTAATTAAGAGATTAATTAATTAATTTTCTAATAGGACATGGCTTCATTAATTAATTTATCCCAAAAGGGATCCTTGATTTTAATCAAATAATAGGAATTATTCAACTAATAGAAGAGACTTCTAAAGGAGATTTGATCTGATTCAATTATTCAGTCCAATTTAAGTATCTACAAGGGTAACTATTAAAGGGAAAGTGATGTTATTAGTTGCACAACTGAGGGCATGATCGCATAATCTTAGGTGTGAGATGGGTAGGTAGAAAATATGCAAGGAAACCTAGGAGGAAAGAGTTTACATTTTCTGTAATAAGGGGGTGGTGGAAATGGATTGGCACTTCATTGTGGAATACAAAACCCATGAGGATATGCATACTCAATATGAAAATGTCTTAAAGATTGACAACATGCACCCATTATTTGAGGAAGACAAGGTTAACTAGATGGTTAGCCTTCTAGTAAAAATCAATAGTAATAGACCAGACATTGAAAAGAATCTGAAGATAATTTAAGAATGTTCGTCCTAGTCCCATAAATTGTTTAGTCTCATGGACATCATTAAAATATTACATTCGTTCATTATCATATACATCCAACTTTCTAAACGTCATTGCGACATGTCACTACATATGACAACTTATAACCCTTAGTGCATGGTGGTGATTTAGATAGGTTCAAAATCATTAAATATAGTTGTGTGTCATTAATACTAAATAAAGGTGGTGGGCCAAATACTATGAAAATGATGGTTAAAGGAGAAAGCCAAATTGTTTTTTAATTCTTTGCCATTAATCACTTGTCACTCAATATGAGCTATAATCCCTATGAGGAATACTCATTATGACCCTAGAACTAAAATCTAAATCAATTTGTCTTAAGGTTCTCTAGGGGAATTGCTTTGTAAATTCTAAGATTGAATTTCAAGTGAGTCAAATTTAAGAACTCTTCAAGTCCTCATTATCCTTTGAAAATGTTTTATATGCACCACCTAGAACTAAAAGGATTGGGTAAGATTAAGTCAAAATAAATTTCTAGTTAAGATTGAGTTGTAATAATATATTAAGTGATGATATTTATTAATATGTTATCAGTGAATTTAAATGAAAAAACTAGTTGAATTTTTAATAGTTTGGTTGGGTGTTATATTTTTAACTTTTTCTATCCAATGTATCTAATAAGTGGGATAATGTTTAAAAGGTGTGTTGTACACCTTGCGTAATGTTGTTCTAATGTTGATTTTGTTAAGAGGTATGTTGTGAAACTTACAAATAACATCAAATATTTATTGCTAGAAGGGTCACTCCACTTATTATTATGAGAATGTATGTCTTGTGCAGAAGGAGAGGTTGCATTGAGGGAAATTGAGTTTTATTCTTAGCATTTATTGTATGAAACATTCCATAATGTGTCAAGTCATATTGATCACCAAAATTAAGTAAGAAGGAATATGTATTTTCCTTGAAAGTTGTAATTATTTGTTGTATGAAAATTTCATGTTGAAGACACCAAACTTAAAGGGATACTCCACTTATTATTATGAGAATGTATGTCTCTTTTTTTTATCAGTAATACTTATGATTTTATTAAATTTAGCTAGACCAGTACATCAACATGAAAAAACCATCCACCACCCAAAAAACCACCCACAATCCACCAAACCACCTACTAAAATCTTGTTGTTCACAGACCAAAAACACATAAACCCTACCCCACAGCTACTAGAGAGAAATTGTCCATATACATCAAGCCAAACTTAAATTGGCATAAATCGTTCAAAACGAAAAATAACTAAAAGCTATGATTTCAAAAAAAATAACAGAAAGGAAAGTGGTACCAAGAGGTACCCTTGTCTGCCATGCCTTCATCTTTCATTCTTTGCCTCTGCTACAATTTGTGCACTTGAAGCATCCCCCACCCTGCTAATTCTACCAACCGCACCCATATCTAGCTCATTTTGCCTTACTAATTCCATTGAAAGATGCCTAGTAATCGACCGCTTCCTCTGCACCTCATCCACCATCCTGGCTTCCTCCCTTGCCTACCTGATAACTTCCTCCAACTCTATGATTTGGATATAAATTTTCAATCCTCCCCACCCTCTCCTCACATCATCACGGAAACTGGCTTTAACCTCCTCACGGCGTTGTAGGAAGGTAATCTTCATGTGTCTACCCTGAATCTCTTCCTTTTCCTCTGGTATACCTTCAGAAACGTTAAAACCCCAACCCGAGACTGCCCACTCCAGTAAAGACTCCATGTTTAGAAGGTAGTCTCTCGGGACTATCATCGTCATCACCTTTCTCACCTCCACGAATGAATAGCCCAAGTCTAGCCCCCATGCCAAAATTAGAGAGTAAATGTCCACCCTCGACCGATATCTATGGCCAATGAAAGCCACCTCCTCACCAAGAGCCAGTTGAATAGCTTTAAAAAACAAGGGATCTCTCGCCAAAAACATGTTTTCAAGCCTTTTCATAGGAACAGGACCCCAAAATGTAGGCATCAACTTAGAAGATTTAAGGGTGAAACTAGCTTCCATGATGAAAGCCACACCAAACCATCAAACTCTACAAAAAATTTGTAATCCCCACCACCAAATTCACTCAATTGCCACATTGAATGAGCGTAAAATCCATTTTTAGCCATTAATGAGGCTCGCACAACAACCGCTGCCATTGCATAAACATTCAACATTAATTGCCCATAATGCGTGATCCAGCCTCAACACATTAAAATAGGTGAAATCTCCATATTGCACATATCAAGTATGCAATGGTAATGTACTTAGCAGGTCATCTTAACTCCATTGAACATTGATGTCATTACCATCCCACTACCTCACCTCTCCCTTGGACAGCTCACAAGCCATGTTAGACAAGCCGTCAACAATGACATTTCCACTTCTCCTAACATGGGAAATGCAAAAATCTTGAAAAGATTTTAACTTTACACATATTAGAGTGATGAACTTATTCAATTTCTAGCTCGGGGTGTCACCTTTCATGAGAGCATTAACCACCACTTGGGAATCCCCCTCCAAGTGGACTTTTGAAGCCTTCATATTTATTGCCAAATCACTAGCTAACAAAGCCGCTTGCACGTTGAAAAACCTATTAAAGGTAAAAATGCAAGAGATGAGGACATGGAGAGTGAGGTTAGTGGTTTTAACTTCGACTCGGAGACTGAAGGTGATTCAAAGGAGCCAAGTAAAAAAGGGAGGAACAAGGCTAAGAGGAAAAGGATTGTGGTGGATTCAGATATTTCAGAGTCTGAGGCCGAGTCCTTCAAAGGTAAATTCATCAAAAATAAGAAAGGGAAAGGCACCGAAAAGCAAACCCAGAGGAAGAAGAACATCACCAAGTGAGGGAACAAAGATATTAATCAAATTTTGATTAATTCTGATGAAGAGGCAGAGGAGAATAAAAATGATGATGGGAAGGATAAGGAGGGGGAAGAGATGTCGGTTGTGAGCAACAATGAGGATTTGAACACTTAAGGTCTGCAGACAGAGGATCAAGAGGACAAAAAGGGTAAATCTAGGGATTGTGTTGGAGAAAATGAGACTATTAAGGGTTTCTGTGATACCGTCAACACAATGATGAAAGACATTGGCAGCCTAAAGAAAAATATGAATGTTGTCAAAAGAGCAACGATAGGCGACAAACCCTTGACTGAAAATGTTAAAGAGTTGGCGGTGGCAATTAATAATGTTGAAGCCATTGAAAGCATGGTGAGTAAAATTATTGCAACTGAAAATAAGGTTAAGGAGATGGCAGAGAATAAGGAGGTGAAAGGGATGGAAATTGCTATGAACAATCTGGGCAGCAGAATTGACAGGATGGAACTCACTGCAAAGAAGATAGCTAAACAGAACTTCCAGATTCTCAAAGCCTCGGTGGACAACCTGAACATTTTGATTAACAGATTTGACAACATCAAAGAGAAAGAAGGCGACAAGGATCAGCTGGACAAAAAATGTCACGAGAAGAGGACCAAAGCTAATATCAGGAATAAGGGCGACATCAAAGGTCGAGAGCTGGATGATTTAAAGACCTCTGCAAACAACATGGTGGTCCATGTTGAAGATATCATGAAAAATATCTAACTGTCTCGGTCTTGTTCTCAGTCCCGGTCTTTGTCTTTGTGCTGTCTTTTTGCTTTCCTTTCGCTGTCTTTTTCTGGTTCTTCATATTATGTGTGTTGAGATCCCTTTTTGTTCGAATGGGATCAGTTTTTGTTTCTGAAGTGATCAAGCACATTTTTTTCTAGTTCTTTGACTCTCCTTCTATGTAAATGGTTCAGGTTCCTTTCAAAAACCTATTTTTACTTAATCAAAACAAAGCTGCTTGCACCTCTACGTCATTGTTAGTACCATCTTGTAGTCTTTTTGCACCTTTAAAGAGAACCTTCCCTTCATCATCATAGGCCACACATCCCACTCCTAAGGTGCCCGGATTACCACTCGAAGCCCTGTCCAAATTAACCTTAACCCAGCCTCGCTCAGGTTTTGACCAACTTACTTCCTTAATACCTAGATCGTTGCACAAAGGATTAACCCTAGGGAAACCATGAACGAGTATGAGAATGCATGTCTTGTGCAGAAGGAGATGCCACATTTAGGGAAATTGAGTTTTCTTCTTAGCAATTGTTGTATGAAACATTCAATAATGTGTCAAGTCATATTGATCACTTGAATTAAGTAAGAGGAAATACATATTTTCCTTGAAATTTGTAACTATTGTTTAATAAGTAGTCTAATGTAGGCACCCACATTGATAAATGTTACTTGAGCTATAGCAAATTTTCATACTAAATTTTCTTAGTAGTTTTCTATGATAAGTTTCATGTTGGTTCTTATCTATACATAGAGTGTTTGCGAAAAGCTTGGAGAAGAAGGTATTGTAGGTTTGAGGTGTTAAGAAGTTGATGGTCTATTATTGAATTTCAACAAAGAGTAAGATGTGTTACAAATTCAATGTTTTTGAAATTATCATTTTATTTAGAAGAATGTTTGGTGTTAATCTAGTGAATGGGGTTTATTTGAATATAGAGAAAATATAACTTCTTATACTTTAAGATATATTTTATGTATATATTTGTAGAATGTTTGAGAGTGGTTTCAGATCTCTAGGAGTCATAATGCAAATTCTATATTTTAGGAGATCTTATAATTTTTCAGACTTAGTCAAATTTCAGTAATCAACAGGCTTCTATCATCATTATCTTCCCATCTCTCTACCTCACGCTCTATCTCCCCTAAGCTCTAGACCTATCTATTTTCCTATCTCTCCCCATCTCCTCCCTCTCTGCCTCTCTCTATCTCACTCTCTCCTTCTCTCCCCAAGCTCTAGGTCTTATAATTTCTCAAACATAGTCAAATTTCAGTAATCACTAAGCTCTCTCTCTCTCTCTCTCTCTCTCTCTCTCTCTCTCTCTCTCTCTCTCTCTCTCTCTCTCTCTCTCTCTCTCTCTCTCTCTCTCTCTCTCTCGATAATCTTTTTATTTATAATAAATATTTTAAATATAATTTGGTGGAATTCATATTCTAATTTTTCTAAAATGAGGAGAAAATAAGAACTTAATGATTCTTTGGCATATCCGAAATGTCCATGAGCAATTATAAATGAAGGGCCTAAACTATGCCAAATGTCAATTGAAATTATAATCTAGGCTTATATTTTTTTATTAATTGTAATTTTCTAAATATTCATAGGTTTGATCTTTATTGCATCTCAAGCTATTGCTAGAACCTCTAGAACAATCTAGGGTTATATTTTTATAAGTAAATTTGTATTTAGATATTTGAGTATTAGTTGACTCTCATTCTATATTTTATATTGGAATTTGTTACTATATTGCTTAATTAGAGAACTAGTAGTAAAATATTTACAATATTTTGTGGTTGATTCATATATAGTTATCTATTAAGCATTTTAGAGAATCTAAAAAAGTTCTACATACAAATTTGTTGTACTCCCCTTTAAGATCATTTAGTTTGCACTCTACAATGTTATAAAACTTTTTCACTTAATGTATGGGATGTTTGATCTTAAAATTAGATTTCTAAATATAAATTTAATCACTTTAAAATAGAAGGTAGTTTAAGGCCTAATATTTGGAAGAAAAATCCTTAGTAAACTAGGTGTTTTCTTACTTGTAGATTGTTGTAGCATTTTTTCTAGGTTAATTCATTTTCAACTATGTTATAATGAATTAAGAACCAGTTACAATTGATTATAGATCATCTAACCTTTGTAATTAAATGAAAATCACTCATATAGTTCTACTAAATTATTTGGTAAATCTTTTGTGTCAATACGCATAGATCCAATATTACAGGTATTTGTCTAACCTTCTTTTGAACTTGCAATTTGTGACTTATCTCAAAGAGAATACACATATTGAAGTTACCAAGTTATTAATGGAGTAAAAATTATGATTGTTTTCATATAGGTGGAATAAATTTATTTTATACTTGATGTTGCATCATTTAACCTATTTTAATTTTTCCCTAGATCTATGTCTTGCAAGGTTAATAAACTAGTATAAAGACATGACGTGACAACCATTATTTAGAATGTATTTGTACACAAACTTTTGTCAAATTGTGTTTCCAATCAAATTACTTTTATTTGACAAAAAATCTCTAGGATTACTCTCATGAACTTGATATAGCTCAAAATGTAAAAGAATCGTCTCATTCTCATTCTCATTGATCTTTTTCCTATCCTCAGTTTAATCATAAATTTGTCTCTTACCTAGATGGATTCAATCCCCAAATTTGAATATTATCTCATACCTTAAAATTAAGAATTACAAGAAAAAAATTCAACAATATATTCTTTAATTTCTTGAATATCAAATATTTATTTCATTTACAAAAGCACAACATTCAAACCTCATAGTTATTGATGGCAACGTCTATACAGCATATAGAATGCACCTTTAATGATGATTATTAATTAATTTTAAAAAAATCATTATTTTAATTTTTAATTAATAAATAAATATAATCAAAATTGTATGCCCCATAAACAAAAATGTTGTTGTACCAAAATATAAGAAGACTATTATCTTATAGCATATCAATAGTACATTAAAATTTCTTACTCTTGTCTGAATTTTTGTTACGTGTTATAATTTTCACCTTGTAGAAAGAAGAGATAACTCCCAAGATAATGTGATTGTCCTTTTTGTACTTTGATTATGATGAAGTCAATGATTCATTATCTTATTTATGTGGTAGAGTATATATTTTCTATAGAACAAAAACGTGTACTTGTTCTAAACATTGAAGGTGCACCAAATGTATGGAATTAGGAAATTAGCAAGCAATTTAACATTGCATGGTGAGACTCTTCAGAAAGAACGTTCCTTAATAAATCAACAACTTAGATAAATTAAACTATAGTCATAACTTACGACCCACACAATATAATTAAAAAATAATAAGTCCAATTTTTTTCTCCTTTAAAATAACAAAATAAATTAAAAGATCAAACTGGCGTTTGCTGTAAACCGAACGAAACTTGAAACCGAGTCAGTCGGTGGAGCTCTTGACAATTTCAGAATTCCTCCGAATTTAGAAAAATTTCAAGAAATAGTCTTCCTATTGATGAGAACAATTTCTGTGCAAAGGCAGAGAGCCAAATCTAGATTAACAAGAGTGCCGTGCAAATCTCCCCGAAATAAAAAATTGACAGACTTGGCTTGAATGATTGTTTCCGTATAACCACATACACCATGATAACGTGCAAGCGATCGAGGACGTGACGTAACTGCAGAGAACGGGCTCTGAAATCTCTTTCCACAATGCCATATAAAAGCAAATGAAATATAATCGAAACTCAGATGTATTAAACCAAGCAAAACAAATATATTGATAAAAACAAATATTGAATTTGTGGTGGGATTCAATGCGGAAATCCGATAACGATAAGGCAGAGAGCAGCGTGCGGTTAGATTCTCCGATGGAATCGCAATCTGAAATAATCGAAATAAGAGATTCCGCGAGCCCCAAAGACAGCGGTAGTTATATGAATTCGGATGTGCGTCCAACGGGCCGCCTGCAGACGCAATCTTCAAGTATCAAAGCAGCACCAGAAAAGAAATTATTGGTGTTTGCCATAAGGCTTGCCCTTTTGGAGAAGGCCGCAAGCGGGCTGGGAACATTGGCCTTCGTCTGGGCGACAGTTGTGCTTCTCGGGGGCTTTGCGATCAAATTAGAAAGGGAAGACTTCTGGTTCGTGACGATTATTCTCGTAATCGAAGGCACCCGAATCTTCAGCCGCAGCCGCGAGCTCGAATGGCAGCACGAGACTACTCTAACCATGGCGGAATTCAAGAAGGACGCAAAACATGCAAGTTTCAAAATCTTCAACGCCGGCCGCTCTTTCTTCGCCTCGATTTGGGCGAAATTCTCGACCCGCAATGTTGCTCAAGATTTGCAGAACAGAAGATCAGATTGGGCCCGCCGTAAATTGAAAAGAAGCATTTCTGCTTCGGACAATCCGTTGGTGCAATATGCTTTTTCTCAGAACGTAAGAAGGCTTCTGTTCTGGGCGCAGTTGTTGTCCGCGTCTACGTGTATTGCGTTGTCAGTTTGGAGATTAGCAGGGCAAGACTACGGCAAAGTTGAGGGCAGCAGCGAGAAGCAGAATCGGAATCCCGCTTTGAATGTGTTCTACAGCTTGGCTGTGGCTGAGGCGCTTCTGTTTTTGGTGGAGAAGGCCTACTGGCAATGGAAAATCAAGGTGCAGAATCTGCTGGTCCAGGTGAAGGACGAGTTCGGATTCGATGAAAAAGAGGTGAGCACGCTTCAGCGGTTTTTCTATGACACGTATTCGCGGTGCGTCAATGGAAGTGTTTTCGAAGGACTGAAGATGGATATGGTGTGCTTCAGCGTGGATTTGCTCAAGTCGAGCACGGACGACGGGCAGCTAACAGGTGCCCGGGTGCTTTCTGCCCTGGTTTGTGACTCTCGTTTCTCCGAAGAAACGTTGCGATCGATCGGGATTATGCAGGACGTGGTGGAGCGCCTCCTGGAAATGCTCAACTGGAAGAATCGTCATGAACAAGAGATCCGAAAGGTCGTGGCCGAGATTGTATGTAATTTTGTTAAGAAGAATCGCAATTCGCTTCGTGTGGCGCAGATCCCCGGTGCTCTGGAATCCATTGCTTCCTTGCTCTACGATTCCACACGCAATGAGTTCCAAGGATACGATTACTCGGGTTTTAGTCTTCTGGGGCTCCGCATCCTGAAAAATCTTGCCACGGACCACGGCAACTGTGCAAAGATCGGAAGCACCAAAGGCCTGCTTGCCAAAATCATACGCTTTACAGACGTACATGCAGCGAATTTGACCAGATCCCGAATCAAGACTTTGAGGCTATCATTGCAGCTGCTGAAAATGCTGGCGGCTAGTAAGGGTGAAACAGGGAATGTGTTGAGAAAAGAGATACTGAAAAATGTTTTCACAATAAGCAATCTAAGAGAATTTCTTCTCTACGAAGGCTCCGACCGTTTGCGGCTCCAAATCCTGGCCATTGAGACGCTCACCAGCCTTGCTCTGGAAGAGGAAGGTAGGGAGAGCATTGGAAGCACCGGAGGAGTTTTGAGTAATCTTTTCCCTGTATTTTTCATGGAGAGGATTAATGCTAATACTAATGAGGATCAGGCGATGATGCAACTGGTGAGCAAAGCAGGAGAAGCCCTAACTCTGCTTGCACTCCACAATAATCACAACTGTGAGGCCATGATTAAACTCAAATTAACGCAGCATCGAAGCAGAAACGACCATGTGATCAGAGATTTGATTGTTGTGCTCAACGATCCTCTTCAGGGAGTTCATGCGGCAAGAATTCTTCGGAACTTGTGCGCTTATGCCAACACGGATTGTGACGAGCTCAGGGAAATCACGGAAGCGTCAGCGCAGGTAAAACACTTTTGACACGTTTAACATGTATTTTATGTTTTGAATTATATAAATTTTTGTAGTGCTTATGCACAGTTCTACTGTTCTTCTTTGGTTCAGATCCTAAAGCTTGTGATGGAGGAACAAGGTGAACTTCAGGAAGCCGCCATAGGACTAGCCGCTCAAATATTCAAGTTCTTCAACAAATCAAGAATGAATACTGTATTTAACGAAGCGGGTTTAAGTAAAAGATTATTTGTGATGCGATTGATAGAGGTTTTGAGGATGCATCCTCGTCCGTCAATCAAAGTTCCCTATATCAGAAGATTTTGCATTGAGGTAGTGATTTGTATGGTGGAGAAGGACAAAGCATGTTTTGAGATGGAAAGGTTAGAATTGAAGGATGCTTTCGTGCGTGTGGAGGAAACGACGTCGGAGTTGGAGAGTTACAGTAGGTTATCGGGAGGCATTGGTCTCACCCGACACCACATCACCATCCATTCCCTTGTAAACACTGCTCTCTCATTGCTTTCTTCTTAATTCAAATGTACACCATTTCTCTTCTCTGTGTACATAATGTAATGTAACTTGTGCTTCTCTGTGTACATAATGTACTGTAACTTGTGCTTCGTTACACACAAATATTATTTTTAAGTCCGTACGGCGCCGTCTTGCCGTTCTAATGAATTGGAATTATGTGTGTTTAGATTGACGTTTTGATTTGAGCCCCAATACGGAAGATTTTAAGCTTGCGTATTTTGGCATCGTTTCTCCTCGCTAATCTTACGTTGTTTTGTTCATTCTGACCAAATCATTGTGTCGTGTTGAGAATAGACTTTCCAGTTATTTTGCAGACGTACGATGATAAACTCTTGCAGTTTGCTTTGTCTTAAATCTTTCTCTTGTGAAAAGTTGCCCCGTGGAGAATTACCAGCAATCGGACTGTTTTGAATGGGTGTCATTTCAGGATAAGAGCATGTATAAGTAGACTATTGATAAGCATCAAGGTTCTGCTCAGCTGGCAGTGAGAATTTGTTGCGTACCCTCGTTTTGTCGAAGTTGTTCCAGACAAGTTTTTATTTCTAAAATTTTATCTCTTAAAAACTTAACCATTAGGGATACTCTATATCTTTATCTTTAATTAATTTTTATTCAATCTTTATCTTATTTCTTATTAATTTTTATCTTATCTCTTATTGTAAGGTCTTATATTGATAAGACTTAAATCATTTAGAATTATTCAACTTCACAACATACCAAAGATTTATTGTCACATAACAAATTTAAAAGTTTTAAAAACATACTAAAACAAATTTTAAAATTATATAAAAGTTATTTAAAATGTTTGTTATTAATTCTTACTTTTCTTATGTGTATTTTGGGTTCACCACTTTATGTTAGTTCATTTTCTAATTTAAATAACAAAATTAAGTAATTTTTTAATAGTTTCGTTTTTTTAGTATTTTTTAATTATAATGATTGTTTGTCTTATCTAATTAGTAGTTTAAAATTATTTTTCTTAAAGATAAATAAAATAAAAGAGGAGAACAATTATAATCAATTAAATATCATGTAACAAAAAACTAATTTATTTTCAAATGTTTGTAATTATATATATTGACAACAAATCACACTATTTATGTGTATGCATATTATCAAAAGGTACCCAAAAAATTATTTTATTAGTACATTTAGTGTTTGCTATTTGATTTTTTTAACTATTATTGTTATTATAATCTATTATGAAATAAAATAATAAGATTAAATTATTAAATATTATTAGATTATGGTAATATTAATAATAAGTATTATCAAATATTTGGTTTTTAAGGATAAGTGCTATCAAAGAGGATAGCTCCCTTCATTAAAATCAAAAGAAAAAGAGATTACATAACACATGAGATGGTATTAATCCCATCTTCCATTTCATTAACATGCTCAAACATAATTAGGAAAAGGTGTTGGTGTAATTGAGGCATTTTACCTTGGTTTATTCTTTCTCAAGTCCTCATTACACTTTACTTAAGCTTACTTAAGGAATTGCATACGATTAGTTGGAGCATCTCTAGTTTAGGTGGACATGTCACTTTATCACATTATCATATCCACCTTTTGTAGTTGCACTTTTTCACTTTTGGTGGGTGGTCCACCTTTAGTGGTGTTATCATGTGATCACTTTTCCACTTTAAGTGGGTTGATATCTTTTCACTCTACTTATCATGTCATGAGATATTGGCTATATAACCAAGGGGGTCTCTTATGTACATTAGTCTTGTCTAGCATATTACATCATTGATGAGAATACAATGTGTTCTTGTCTCTATTGTTCTCTCTTGTTATTGTGCTATTCAATAGACCTCTAGATCTTGGATGGATATTTTCATAGTCAATTCTTACACAAAAAAAGATCAAATTATAGTTTTCTAAACATTCCCTAGTATATTCAAGATCTTAGGCTACAATTTGTTTCTTCTTTATTGCCCTAGCATCGAAGATATCTACAATATAGTCATTCTTTGGATGGAACTTTATTATCAATATAGACATTATCACATCATAAAAAACTCTATTATTTACCAAGAAATGATGAAAGACAAAATTTTGATGCCTAAAACTAGTAGCTTGATAAAAATTGGTAAAGAGAATTTTCAATAAGTTACCGTCATGAATATGTCCACCCTATACATGATGGCTACCAATGATCTGCTTGATGGAAAATCTATGTCCTTCTTCTTCGACTTTGTTGATCCACATTATCATCTTCACAGTTGCATTTGATGCCAAAGTGCTTCCTCGTCGTCATGTTGTTGTCTGCTAACAACTCTAAATTGGCCTATATATATAGGAAATGTTCGATCATATCCACTCATCAAGCGTGGAATGGAAACAAGCCAACCCAACACAGAGATCAATACCACATGATATTTTCATGTGAATACTTTCTCCAAGATCTTGCCAAGAAAAATGAGACTATTTTCCAAGTTCTAATATATCTTCTAATAGTCAAATCTTATAATGGTACCCAATCGCATCTAAAGTTAAATATATCCTATTCCTTTATTTGATTGGCAGTACAAAGGACACCAACAACACACATATTTATCAACAATTTCCAAATCCTACCAAAGTTATGCTAGGAACCCCTACCTGTTAAATTCAACCAATGAATAAACTACAAATCAAAGGTATCATCTAATATTTTTTGGTTTGTAATTATATGCCAATTTCACATAGGCCAAGAAAAGCCTTCTGATGCAGGAGCATCCCCAGTCTATGAGAAATCTTGCATCAACCAAAAATATTTCCTTAGTTTGTTCTTGTTCAGTCCAGTATTGCAGTTTTATGTGTGTTCCAATAGCTAGTTCTTTTTCATTGCAGATCAGATTTTTGGTTTTCTGGCTTGTCTTGTGCCTTATCCCAGAGTTTCAGTTCATTTGGATTCCTTCCTGGAGAGTTATTCCTTCTAGACTATCTGTTTCTTGGTTTCAGAGCAGTTTTTGAGCTTTACGACTAGTTGGTGATTTCTTCTCATGCGAAGCAATTTCTTGGCTTGCGGGTCTATTTGATGCCTTGCTCGATGTTCTTGTGTGCTTGTCCAACCTTCTGTTCATTTTTCACTTCTTGGTTGTTCTTTTCCAGAGGATTTTCCTTTCATTCTTAGGGTCGACCTATTTGTATGTTTCATTTTCCTTTCTTGGTGAATGTATTTTTTTGTGGCCGACCCGGATGTGTTCCAAAGGGTATATATGTATTGTTATTTGTGATCCTTGAGGGGGAGATAGAAGAATATGGAAGTAGTATGATGAACTAGATTTTTAGAATGTAGTCCGATTAGCTCTTGAAGTTTCGGATGGACTATAATCTGCCATGTTAGCCTACATGTAACCAGTTGATTACCAGATGTTTGTTGATGAATATATGATGATGTAGATATCTGATTTTGTAATATTTCTATGTGTTGTTGTTGCTTCTATTGTGTTACTCTTTCTACATGATCCGGTTAGGTCTCTTTGAGGACCCATCAGGTCAAGTTGCATCACCTTCTTAGTATTATTCTTTATTAATCAAATCTTCCAAACCCCCCAATGAGTAGGATTATAATCTAGAGCATATTTAAGTGCATTTGCTACTCTATTAGCTTCCCTAAATACTTGTGAGAGTAAATTCTTTGATATTCTTCAAAATTTCACCTATTTTATGAATCCATCATTTGACCTATTCTTGTTTGAGATATCATTCTTGATAATTGCTTGAATACTAAGTAGGGAGTCTCCTTAAATATCGATATAATTTCACTTATTTTCTTTGTATAGTTCCAAGCCCATTGTCAAAGCCCCCAACTCCACTTCATTATTAGTTGCATGCCCAAGTTTGTGTGACAACTTTACAGTCGATATATCTAATTATACATCTTTCCTAGCAAATATTGGGTTTCCTTTCATATCTCTACCAAAGTTCAACTTCAATCTACCTAGATTTGGATGGGTCCACTTTGCCTCTTTCTTGACCAATTGGCCTCTCAATCAAGATTTGATGGCCTCTTTCTTGAAATTTTCCTCTCAATTAGGTTGAGGCCAAGTGTAATCAACCTTGAAAGAATTTTGAATCTGATATGCCATTTTTATTGAGTATTCTCCCGATTTAGCACCGTACAATATAACTTCATCCTCTTATTCTATAATAACTATTCCCCTTTTACTAAGCTCTAAATTAATCTTAGTTTTTACCTCCTCTGGGATTGGGACAATATTTGCATCAACCCACTTATATCATACCCTAGTATCACCTACAATTATGATGATGTAGTTTATCACCTTTAGGCCATGTAATTTATTGATCCTTCTTATGTAATTCTTGACTTCCCTGACATCCATAAGTGACATATGCTCATTCCATGAATCAATTTAAAATTTTGCAATCCTTCCATTATTTATTTTTCATGTAAGATGCTTGATGATCAATCTTCTACTATCCCATAGAAAACGTTATATAGTTGAGTCACCTTTCGAGTTACCAATTGTTAATATCTTCCAAGGATCATTGATATCAACATACTTTCTTTAAAAAATCTTGTACCACGATGGCTCGGGTCCCCTATAAATTTTTCAAGCTAACTTCACTCCTAGGGGAAAAAATTTAGTTTTCATTATCCTTAATCTAGCTCCCCCAACAATTTTTAGTAGACATGATTTTTCCCAATGAAATAAGGGACTCGTTTTCCCTCTTTTGAACCTTCCCAGAGGAACTTTTTAAGAAATATTTCCAAGTTGGCCTCAATCTTGTGATTGATCTGAAACAAAGATATAACATATATGGGAACTGTGGAGAGAACCAACTTGATCATTGTTATCCTCCCTACAAGTGTTAACCATTTACTCTTCCAAGTTGATATCTTGTTCCAATAATTATTTATTATATCCTCCCATTGTCTAGATTTTCATATTATGAAAATCAATGGAGCCCCAAGCTGCTTTGAAGGTAGAGACTCAATAGGAAAATATAGAACATTTATTATTCTCCTTTGTGCAACCTTTTTTCTATTAAAAATATAATTTTTTATTTCTCTCTATTCATAGTTTGTCCAAATAATCATGCATATTATTCAAGGGTGTTTTTAATTTCCTTTTCTTTCCTCAAATAAGCTTCTCCAAATAGAATAGTATTCTCTATGAATCAAGAATGAGTGATAGGGATAGTATTTTTAAGTACTTTAATTCCCCTCCAGAAATTCCTTTCATTCGCCTACCTGAAAAACCTACTCATTTCTTTAGCCATGATTATGAATAAAAATTGTGAAATTGGATCTAATTGGTGAAGCCCACTTGTGGCTTCAAAGAACCCACATAGAGAGCCATTAATATTAATCAAATATCTTGTGGAAGATATGCAGTAGTAAATCATGTCAATAAAAGTTTAACTAAAACCAAATTTTCTCATTACAGCCTTTAAAAATTCTTAGTCAACCCTATCATAATTCGTAAGCCTTGATTACATCCAATTTGATAAACATCTCCTTAATCCTTAAGAGGACCATAGTATGTACCACCTCAATTGATACAATAATACTGTTGATTATTTCCCATCCTAGTGTGAAATCATTCTATTCAATTGAAATTAATGCATTGGCAGTCTTATTTAGCCAATTTTCCAATACTTTAGCAATAATTTTGTACACTATGTTTCACAATGATATGGGTCTGTAATTACTAAATGATCTACAAACTTCTTACTTTGGTATGAGAGTAATCACAATGTTAATTAAATCCTTCACAAACCTCCTCAATTTTCTATTTCCTCAAGAATTCTCTAGATATCCCATCCAATACCTCATGAGAACCTCTATAATAAACTTCCACACACCTAATAGGTCCTCATGGTTGAACCTATTTTGCAAGTAGCCAAAATTCTCCCCTCTTTTGAGGAACTTTTTAACTCTTGATAGTTTCCTTCAGGCTTCCTAGGAAGGGAAATGACTTCCATAGGAAGACTAGTAGTTGACAAAATCAACTCCACTATGATTTTGAAAGAAATGCACCTAATATCCACCCTTGTGTCATTCCAAGACCAAGAAAATTGTATTAAAACAACAAGGTCATGCCTCATCATGACTTCAATATAGGACACCAAATTCTCTTGCAAAAGAATAGGCTACCTGTTTCCTAGCTAGTCTTAAGGGAAATATAATTTTTGGGCTCCACCTGAACCAAATCACCACTCATAACTAACAAACAATGCATCTATAGAAATTAAGAAATAGGAAAGAAAAAAATAATGAGATAAAAAGGAACACCAAAAGGAATGCTAGAAAACTTAACCATCAAAACTTAGAAGGAGAAGGTCACATTCCACCCATGGTCATAATGAAAATGAGAGAAATCAATGTGAGACATTATTGCAAGGGGGGTCTTTGTCTCTGACATTATAAGCAATGAAAAATTTACCATCATTGGAAATTGTAGGACACACATGTTCTAGGAGATTGTGCACATTGTTCCAAATCTATTTGTTATGAACAAAGGAGCCCATATTAGCCAACTCATCCACTAATGTGTTGCCTTCCTCAAAGGTGTCCATCAATAAAAACCACTCGAGGCTCATCAAATTGGATGATATTTAGCAGTGATATCATAAATGGACTAACCTAGGGTGGCATGGTCTTTCAACATCATGATGGCATTTATAGAATCACCATCTAAGATCACCTTGGTATAACCTTTATCTTTCATTAACAATATACCATTGTGAGACATCACCTCCTTAGCATAATTAGAGGACTAGACCCCCAAGTTGATAGCATAAGCTAAAATCATCCTTCCTTCATTATCCCGTAGGATGCCTCCCCCTCCCACCTAATCCACTTCCCCTTTTTCTAAGTCATCAAAATTTAAAATTTAAGCCAAACACAATTGAGGGGCCATATTAGGTAGTTTCCCTTGAAGAGGAAATTTTAGTTGACAAACTAGAAAGAGCCTCAAAGATATTTCATAGTCTGGCAACGTTATCCTCAAGAGAATAAACACTTTCTACCAAATATCAACTAAGAGAGGATGAGATAACAAGGGGTCTAGACATTTGTAGCTTGTTTCAAATGAATGGAAAAGAAGGCAATTAATGATTTTATGCATGATATTCCTGTTGATAGGTGTTTTGACATGCTTACCAACAGTCAGGTAGTTAATGTGAACGCTCACCACCTCTCCTGAAAAAGGAGTAAGTTTTGGGAATCTAACTACTCCAAGGTCTCTATAGTTGGGTCTCGACGATGATGGACAACTTAGTGGATAATGCGATTGTACCCGTCAAGGGGCCTACTAGTTGAAACAACTTTGAATTACCTATTTTTTTTTGTATTTTTTGATTTAGATTCTCTCAAAATAAACACCAAAAGATAGACAAGGGGAACAAGGAAATAAAAATGAATTCGATACAATAACAATTGAATGATCCACATAGTTAGAATTTTGTAATCCAAATATTATCAATATCACTAAATCAGCATTCAAATAACAAGCTCCAGAAAGTATATGGGTCAGTGCAAGAAGATGAGTCCACTTTTTGGCCAAAAAGTGGAAGTGTTTTCCCCAATTTTCAGATTTTGTCTCATTTGAGATTAAATTTTGAAACACTTAGAGATTGAATCTTGGAAAAAGTCAGTAATATAAAAGATAGCCCTCTGAGTGTAATTTCCAAATATGTAATTTATTTTAATACCCACATAATAAAAAATAAATTTTTGAATGGAGTTTTGAAAACTATGTTTTAAAAATGCCCGTTTCAGGACCATACCATGCATGTGTACGGCCCACACGTTTTGACACAATTAAAATTATTTTCTCAAACCGTTTTGGGAAATAGTTTGTAACACACTGAAGATTGATGAGCATATTTTTTTTAATTTTTTTTTCTAATATTTTTTTTAATTAATTATTTAATGGTCGTAATTATCTTTTTAAAAATTTGACGTGTACGACCCACATAATTTTATGTAAACTTAACATTTTTTGATTTTTTTTTTTTTTAAGTACAAAAGAATTTTGTGTAGATTGATGACAAATTAAATTTTTTTTCCAAAATTCTTTAAAATAAAAAAGTTATTAAATTAACAAATTAGTTAATATTTCAAATTTATGGACCCGATTTAGTATAAATTAAATGAAAAATAGTTAAAATAATCAATTTTTAAATAAATTTACATATTTAGAATCTAGACAGTATAATCTGAAATGGGTTTTAATTTGGTATAAAAATTATCTGATTGGAGGCACGCAAACTATTTCCGAAGTTCATATTTGTGCTTTCATTCATGGAGATTTGAATTTGCAGGTCCATGTCTCAAGTGTGGCCATCCCAGGCCTATCCTGGGTCTAATCCCGAGCCAAGTGGCGGGTTGTGGAATCAACTTCCACAAAATGGGCCCCCGTTTTCAAACAAGGGCGGCTTATGGACAAAAAAAGGAAAATTGCGATTTAGAAACAGGCCCCCATTTTTAAAAACGGGCCCCCGTTTTGTTTAAAAGCGGGCCCTCGTTTTAGAACAAAATAGGGGCCCGATTGTTTTTGCTTCGAACCCCCATTACCTTTCAGCTCGGGAGCTCGAAGCATAAACGGGGGCCCGTTTTTTGAAAACGGGCCCCCGTTTATAAGAGCGTGTTTTCCAATGCGCGGACTTCCGCGAATTTGTGACTCATTACCTTGCACTTGCCCATATAAAGTCAGACAACTTCACACACCAACAGAAATGAATATCACCCAACCAATAATCTCCCTATCAGTTCAATCCTCATATACCATTTACATGCACAAAATGATTCATAAAATAATAAATCATCCAAAAGAACTAGGTGTTGATTCAAATGATAGAAGTTACCAGATCACGAAGAACACAACCGTATAGAACACACAAGCAAATCAGACAATCCACAGGCTTCTTTTTGTATTAAACTTCAAAGAGTATCACAAAATATTCTAAACTTATAAAATCTGCATAAAATCTCTAATGGAATCTCTAAAATGGACCTCAAATCATCAATTCGTGGACCATTACAATCAATCAAAATCTCTAGTTTATAGAGTTTCATGTCCTAAATTCTAGGAATTAAAGCTATCTAAATTAAGTGCTATAAAAGCAAGGAGTCATATTTGACATACAAGTCTCTGCCTTAAACTCCAGTGAAACTACTATTTAACTACCACTATGAAACATGTGTTCCCAAAATTGGCTAGTACAACCACGCAAAATTTGCCCAAAAATTGAAGTTGATGTTGCACAGCGGTTGAACTCTTAACTCTAGTGGCAACCAAAAATATCTTCAAAAAGATTTCAAAATTGCATGTGTGGTAACTATGTGTTCATCATTTACTTCTTTTTATAGCTCTTGTAGTTACTAATAAAACAAGAAACTATATCTATAGGAGGATTGGCAACATACGAAACCCGGAACTCGAACTTCTTCAAGATTTTCTTTGCCTACTCCCATCTAATGACCAACTTATCAATTACTCTTTTTGCATGTATACACTAAGAAGTAAAAAATGAGTATTTATCTATTAACTCTGAATTAAACTCCGTTGTAGCTGCAAAATGATGAGTCGCTTACTGATCCCATTGATCCAACACTACACCTTCCTTCAGACGATCGTCTTCCAAAATGTCGTGACCATATGCCCCTAATAGCTTCTTCACAAAATTCTCATATTTACCAAGCGATTTCAAAAGAGGAGCATGTGCCTCAAATATCTTTGACTTACACTGCTCAACAACTTCTATCTTAAATTCTATTATAAAAATGCAAGATTGTAAACTACCAAAATTGTCTCCTCCCAGTAAATCTTCATTCATAATCGCTTCTTCACCCAAGGCCAATATTTTATTCAAATTTCTATATTGCTTGGCGAGGTCTCTGATCCTCACTTCCCAATTTGTTGAACAATCTCTTATTTCTTTCTCTGTTTCGAGGGCCTTTTCATAGATTCCTGTTATATGTTCTAGGAAAAGTCTTACCTTTGAAGAATTCTCTTTTGCCCAAGACTTTGTAGTGATAGATACTTTCCTTTTTTCAATCAAAGTTCTTACATCACCCTCTGGAAGTGATGATATGGAAGGCAATGTGTAATTTGTTCTTGAATCCAAAGGCTTCCCCATTTCCACAAGCAATTGTTTATACTGATCTAACTATGCCTTTACCTGTAGTTGGGAATTATGCTCTTTCTCCATTTTACTTCGTACAGTGCTAGTAGAAAACTCTAAAGTATAAATCTCTCCCCACTTTGTTTGCTTTCCTAGCCTGACCTGTGACACTTGGTATTTCGATGGGCCCTCTCCTTCTATCTTTACAGGAGCTACAATATCGACAATTACTTCACCAGAGCCAAATCTAGACAAATGGTGAAGTGTCTTAGCCTTATTTGTTTTCTTTGGTTCCTCTGTAATGGCTTGCTCCAATGTGAATTCAGGCAGCACAACTTTCTGTTTCTTATCAAAAGTGAAGGTTAGCCATTGTGGTGTTCCCTCATCTATGCTCCCTTCTTCGGTTGTTATTTGTGCAGTCACCCTTCCATCTTCATGTACCAGCTCTTCCTCATTTTTCTCTTCTTCTTCAACCTATGTATCTAGAGGAGCTTGGACTTCTTCCTGAGTGGGAAGCACTAGTATAACAAGTTGTTGCTGTTGTTGAAGTACTTGTTGAGCCAAGTTCGCCTATAGAATGTCATCAGCATCGAGTTGTTGATGATATTCTTCTAATTTATCGTTCACTTTCTCATTGAAGTCCTTAGCTGGATCTTGAATTTGTTGTTCCTTATCTCCACTTGCTATATCTTTCACTAAACTTTCTACATCTTGTGGAGTAAGAACCAACCTTTCATCATGTTCTTCAGCTTGACTTTACTTAATTTCCTCTTCTTCATCCTATTGTTGTCCTTGCAGACCCTGATCATCTACATCCTTAGGAGCTACCTGTGAAAGTTTTGATACTTTTAGGATGGCAGGCTCCTTTCGTTTCTCCACACTAGAAGGAGTCATTCTCTTTCTATTCTTTGGTGTTGTCTCAGCCTCCTCTTGGTCTGAGTCAAACTCCACATTATGAATAATTACTTTTTCAATTGTAGGAGTCATTGCAGGTGTAGGCATCTATGAAGCAAAAGAAGATGGAGTAACAGTTGTTGTAGCCAATGGTGGAGGTGGTGTTGAAATATTTGCAGCAATAGATGCGGTTGATGTGGTTGCTGGTGTTGTTGTGGTAGTAGTGGTGATTGGGGTAGCAGTTGTAGTAGGAGAAATGGAGGCACTCGAGGGTTGAGAGGCACTAGAGGGTTGAGCCTCTTGAGAAGTTTGTTTTGTTGTTGTTGTAACACCCTCAATGGCAAGCCTAACAGAATGAATCTCTGCTTGTGGTTTGGGGCCTAGGCCCAATGTAATCCCCAAGCTTACCTGTTTCGCCAGATATTTTGCTTCTTTCATTTTCTCAGCTACTTTCTGCTTCAACTCTTGTGTAGTCAAAGGAATTTCAACTTCCTCATCAGGATCTGTAGAGGTGTTCTTCCTTGACTTTGATCTAGTCCTTCGCATATACTCCTTATGTACCCTAGATTGAGGATTATCAGTAGGTATATTTTTTTGTTTACCTTTGGAAGCAACTGGTTTAATCCTCAAACTTAACCACTTTCTTGTTCTATCTATTACTGCTTGAGAAATTGTATCAATACCTACCACCTCTTGTTGTGACCATCTGATTAGACGGAGCAGCCTCTTATCTATCCTTGTCTCCTTATACATTGCATCCAACAAAATACCATCATCATGCAATTGTTTGGGTATATTAGTTTCAATACCAAAATCTCTTATTTGTGGAACAGTGAGGTGATGATAATATTTCTCCCTTGCCTCAAAGCTATCTTGACAATTGGCCCAAAAATCCATCAAGGAAGGTTGATGTCCTTCATATACTTTTGGCATTAGTCCTTTTAATTTATTATATGGATCATAAAATTGTCTGATATAATTAAAAGGCTTTAGTTGTAGGTCTTGCAATTCTTGCTCAACAACCTTTGCCACATGAATTTTCTGACATGAAAAGAATTATAAATTCAAGGGGAAGTCGTCACCTGTAACCCATGTCTTATGTCTTGATGATAGTAAGTTTTGTAGGTTCGCCATCTGTCTTGCGTACTCCAACAAAATCACTCTATTTTTACAATATCTAGGTAGCAAAAATGGTTCTCCAATGAACCCACTTACTCTCAAATAAGTAGTTTGGGAGTTTTGTATAAACCAACACCCCCACTTCTTTACTAGCTCCATTGCCTCCTTACTTAGCCTAAATATGATATCACCTATTAACCTTATAATAATGGGAAACAAAAATGCGTCATTGATTCTCTTATAATGCAACTTGGATTCTTTCAATGGCAATTGTGTATAATATTCCCATATGGCACTCTGTCCTTCTTTTTCCCCTAATTTGCCCTCAATTTGTAGCCCTAGAAATTGACCTGATCTGGTTGCAACCCAAATAACATAATATGTGAAGAAGAATTTCTTTGTATTATGCACTTCTCTAAGCTAGTCTCTAATGTTATTTGACAAAATTTGAGCCCATTCATAATATTGTCATCCATCCAAAATTGTTAGCATGAATGAGAACATCCAAGGCTGAAAGTGTCTGCATGCAGGTTTGCCACATTATTTTCTAAGCATTGTGATTAAATCCCTTTGTGGTTATTTGAAATCCTGCCTCAAAATTTCATTTGCTTTCAAGCTTGTCTTTCTCTCCTCCTCAAGCCATTCCTCATTCATTCTTTTCTTGCATTGGCTCATATTCTGGTTCCATTCTCTTTCACTTCACCATCTTGTTCCCTTCAACCAATACTTCCCTCCTAGTGGGAATCTGAAATACCAAGTCCAACATATTAGGTGATAAATCAATCACCGGTCTCCCATTAGAATCTACACATTTCATGGTATCGAGGTTATAAAATTGTGCAACTTTTATTATGAATTTTGGTGCCTGTACTGATTGTGGGAAAATAGTCACCTCTACCAAATCGGATCTCTTGATCCTCCTGTACTCTACATCTAGTCCTGGTTTCTCCAATTATCTTTCTATATCTTCAAGCTCTATGTGCATGATCTATGTGTCTGTGACCCATTGGATAGCATCCTCCAGCTTGGATGTGTATGTTCGCCCCTAGTACTGATATTTCATTGTGATAGGCATCTTTTCAAGATCCTTTATCTTTCGAGAAGATTCCATTAAACATAGCTAACCCTGCAAAACAAACCAATCCAACATCAAATACTACTCAAAGAAGAATCACTGCAAAAACAACTCACCTCGGGACTTCGAGATCTCGGGGTTCCAAGGTGAGAAAACACAAAAGCTACTAAGAAAACCCAGGAGTCCGAAAGTCCAGGGTCCCGAGCTAAAACCGAAAAAAGAACTAACAAACTCAGAACCTTGGGGTTCCGGGATAACGAACTTGCCAAAAACACAAAAGAAGACCACTTTGGGAACTCAGGAACCCAGGTTTCCGAAGTGGTGAGACCTTGACAATGAAAACAAAACTAGGGACTTCGGGGTCTCGAGGTTCTAGGGTGGGACTCTAAAATGCAACACGGAACTTCAAAAACCAAAGTCTCGGTAAACTACAAAGATGGAATAGAAAAAGGAGCTCGAGATCCTGGGACTACGGGGTTTCAAGTTTAAAAGACATGCAAAAAGAAACTAAAAAGAAACTAACTTGAGAACCCGGTTCCCAAAGTAATGAGATCAAAGACCTAAGACTTAAGACTACCATTTCAAGAACTCGAGAACCCGAGTTTCCAAAGTGGTACAAAACAAACGAAAAACCCTAAGACTAACATTTCAGGAACTCGGGAACCCAGGTTTCTGAAATAACGCAAAAGCCAAAATCCCCTAACTTGGAACTTCGGGATCTCGAGATTCCGAGGTTAGGGTATAAAACAAAAAACTTAAAGAAAAACAAACAAAAAAATAAAAAAAAGAAATCAACGCTAAAAAAAGAATGCAAAACCTAACCTAAAACACACAAAAATACAAACAAGGAAGGCAAGAAATCCACCTAGCTAGCATGAAAAACAAAGGCAATGCTTAATTGGGTTTGCAGGAGTGCAAAGATGCAAGGTCAGAGCTCTGAGTTTGGATGAGTGAATGCACAAATGATCTCAAAATTTATACCCCCAACCAAGCACCACATTAAATGCGACTTCGAAAACTCCAACACAGACAATAGGCTCGAAACCTCGGGGTTTTGGGCCACAAACAAACAAAACAGTCGACCAACCCGAGAGTTCAGGAACTCAAATCTCTAGGGTGATAACTCCAAAGACAAACAATCACTTCGGGAATCCGGGAACCCAGGTTTCCTAAGTGATGTTCTGAAATAAAACAAAAAATAAACTCGGGAGATCGGGAACCCAAACTTCTGAACAAGGCACTCAAAACAAACAAAAGGTCACCTCGGGAGTTCGGGAACCCAAGTTCCCGAGGTGTCCAAAGAAAAAACTTAAAAAGAAAGGAAAACTAACAGGAAAAAGGACAAAAACCAAAACAGGGTGGCCCTGTATTTTCACAAGAATGAAAATAATGGGACTAGATATGTAGGGCATAACAATTCCATGAAGGGGTCCAAACATTTGTAGAGTTGATGATTTTATGCTATTGAAGGGTCCAAACATGATTTTATGATGAGTTGATGAATGGAAAATAAGTTAATTAATGGTTTTATGCATGAAGGGGTCCAAACATTTGTAGAGTTGATGATTTTATGCATGATATTCCATGAGTAAGGACAATGGAAAATAAGGTTATTAATGCTTTATCCATCTTTTAAACATTTTTTTATGTTGAATATAAGGTTCTTGCATGAACTAAGATGCTATATCTACCACATTGTCAAAATAAAATAAAGAGTGTCCCAATTATTCAGATCAACCCCACCATCCAATAGCTAAAATTCTTTTAATAATAGGGACAATTTTTCCCCACCAATCACGAGAACTTGATATAATAAACTTTGTATCATCCAACCTCCAAATAAAACCTTATTGAAAACTAAAAAGGATGTTCAAGTCACATAACAATTTTAAATGATTGTGGTATTGAAATTAAAATTCATCTAAAATTTATTTAGAAGATAATCAAATATTTTTTTACCAATTTAATCACGCTTCTATATTCTATTTATTTAGAAGAGAGGACCATAATTAGTTGTTTTTAAGAATTTTGTATGATTGTAGTTATATCAAACTTAAACACATACCCTTACGTAGACTTCGAGCTAATAGAATAGTATAAAAAGTAAGCATCACAATATCCATACATTTGAACATTTTTAATGTGAGTATAATAAATACCAAAATTGATAGTACCTTTAATATATCTCGAAATATATTCTTACAATAAATCAAAAGAACTTTTACAATATTGACTATTTTATATATATTCATACTATTTTAAAAACTTTTTACTAAATTTTTTTAAAATTATTAACAAAATTGTATGAATAATAAATATTAATACAAATAAGTCATATATTAAATCTAATATACCAATAATGTCAAATTTGAGGTGGTGGAACTAATACCTTACATTTCTAATATATTATTATTTTATTATTTATATAGCACGATTTACTTTATAATATAAAACGGAGAATATATAGGAACAAGTGCAATTCAACTTAATGATATCAATCTTTTACATAAAGATAATTTGACAGCGCATTTTATTAATGAATAAAACCTCTTAATTTGTGATGATTGAACATGACTACGACGAATGGAAGGTGTGCAAAAAATCGTCACGGCCAGCTGAGCTTCATACTTATCATTATACAGTTTTAAAACACTCGGATTCCTGGAAATTATGGACGAAGATTAATACTTTTAACAAACTCCAAACACTATTCTTGACACCACACAATGAAAGATTGGCGAGCACGTTAAATGTCCATCTCACTCTTCTGCGTGGGGCTCACTATGTTTCTATTGTGAATTCATAACAAAGTTTTCAAAATTCAAAATTTGAAGAGAATATATAAGCGAAAGGATTCAGTAGTTGTGTACCCTAACTTCACACTTCTCAAAATCTTACGTGGAAATTTCAAATCACTCCGAATTTTTTACAACAGCGTACTTGGCAAGTCCCCTACTTATAACTAAGGTTTCAGGGCCACATCATAAAAAATGATGCCACATCAGCATGGTTTTTGCCAAGGTGTCCAAAACACCCCAAAAAATAAGTGAGACCAATAGGTGTGCAAAAGGGCCCCAATACTTGTGCAGCTGATGTGGCATCACATGATTGGTTACTTTTCACAACAAATGGTATATTTCATTGAATTATTGGTACTTATCATACAACTATTGATGTGATGTTGTACAAAAGTTGGGCATTAAATCAACAAGTATGGGGTATTAAATCAACAACTTCTATCACAAGTTCCTCTATTTTAGATATGAATACACTATCATAAAGTTGTATATGCATCATATGAATACATTATCATAAAGTTGTATGCACATCTTGTATCTGTAGTTGAACTAAAACACATATTAAAAGTTCCAAAATGTCACAAGAAGATACATAACCATCTCAATAACTTAGAGCTTATTATTGTGCTATAAATAAATATCCTTCAAGGATGTAATTGAAATTGTCTTAATTTTGTGGAAGCAATAAGAGCTTTATAATAATCAATAGCACTTACAACCACTTCAAATCAATAATAACAACTTTAATCATTTTAAAAAAATTTAAGAGTAATCTATTATGGTTCTTTTTTCCTACTAAAAATATATATTTTACAAGAACACATTATTTGTCTCATGCATACCCACAATTACTGACTTTTTAGAATAATATGAACCTCTTAATTAAGTTACAAATTTATCAAAATGAGGCTTTAAAAAATATATAATAAAGTGATTAAATTCTATGAAAAAATATTCTATCCAACCTACATATTAAGATCTATTGAAAAAAGTGAGTTTAAGCCTTATGGTCCCATGGGGAGTACATAGTAATTTTATGTACATTTCAATAACATCACTTGTATTTTACAAATAAAATAAACAAATTAACTGATTAAACAATGTTGTTGCAAACTTTGATTACCCCACCACTAGTTGGGGTCTCTTCCTAAGAAATCACTACTCCACACAAAAATAAAATACTATTTACAATTTTGAAATACAAAAGGTTGCACATAAATGTATTTACTTGATATTTACACTTTTTATATATTATTTGATCTTTTTCACAAATTAAGATTATTAAATTAGGAGTAGTCGATACCAAGAAAAATTATGCAAACAAATTATTTACATCGAATAAGAACACAAAGACTAGTGAGGACTGACTATGGGCCCTACTTTACTAAGTTACATATGTTATTTTAAATTATTTTTATTACCTATAGAAAATATTTATTGTTGTCAATAAGATCGTTTTGTATCTAGTCTTTTTAAGCGAGCAGTTTCTCAAATAAAACATAAATACGACTTTATTACTAGGAAGGCACCATGCTAAATTCAAAACTTCATATCATTTATAGGTAGTTTGTAACCCCCAACCGAAAAATTGGTTTAAATATTCAATGTTATTTTGGCATTATTGGGATCCATGTCCTAACACTTTGAGAGTTTTTTTGTGGGAAGATGATATCTCAAATGTAGCATCCATGATTTTGTTGAAGTAACATACACGCATAGTTTCAACAAGAATATAATAACATCAAAAGCATATTGGTATCTAATTGCACTACTTAGCCTTAACCAAACAAACTATTTGTCACCTATTGAATACAACCTTTTACGTTTAGTTGTTTTGTGTCACACCCCCTTTCCTCGTGACATTTGATTTTAAAAGTACAAGAATTAGTATAATTACACAAAATTGTGAAGAGATATGTTTTACAATAGATAAGGTTTGTGAAGAAGAATGTGATAAGCTTAAGATATGAAGATGGTCCAATCTTTAACACCAGTGATAGCTAGTATCCATTCAATACTAAATTAATAATTTTGTTAGTGAACAAGAAAAATAAAAGAAACTAAAAATTAAACCACCAAACAAACTAAAAATTCATTTTAACTTCAAAATATATCTATATGAACAAACAAATAAATATCCAACATTATATAAATTACAATAATATCATATATTAAAATAGTCATTGATAAAACCAATACCACTTATTTGATGCATAACAATTTTTCAAATAAAACACAACAAAAATAATCTGACCACAATAAAAAAAATCATTGAATTTATGCAAATGACTTACCTCAAGATTTAATCATTGAATTTGTGCAAGTGACTTGCCTCAAGATTCTGCACAAATTGTGTTGTGATGTCAATGATGCCCATGAATAAAAATAAACAAAATTTAGAAGAAAAATATTACGAAAGCCTACCAAAGCAGAATCCTTTATAAAGTGAGATCTAAAATTAGGGTTTCACAGCTACTAGATTCTTGTACTTGAGAATGTTTTTTTGGCAGCCTTTTAAATTAAAATAGCACATATCTGACATATCTAAGTACAAAAATCCCTCGTTTAGCAATTCAGAAGAGATGCCCTTAGCGTTCCTTTAAAAAAAGCTGTAATATATCAAAATAAGAGTGCCTCGCATTCATCATAAACATAAAGAAAGTGGAATACATGTTTCAGAATTTTCATCTAAATAAATCTATTTGCTGGGCAGCGATAAAGTATAAAGACATTATAACCACCTCTTGCCATCTTAATATGATAATTCAAATCTACTAGATTGTTGAGCCGGAGACAAGATTTGTACAGCCAAAATATTGGTTGCCAGTTAAAATTTGTTTTCAGGCGGGGCCCCAGGAATTTTTCAACTGCCTGAAAGTTGTTTTTCCCGGCGTGAAACAACTTCCCGGACGAAAGCTGCTATAAAATATAGCCTATCGGCTAATCTTTGGCCTATACATACACGTTGAAATATTCCTACATAAATTAACTCGTTAAATAAAATTCGGTATATTCCTAACTTACAGCCCACACAAACATAAAATAAAAACCGAAATTTTCCCTTTTTAAATAATTAAAAAAGTCCAATGAAACTTCAAGTCAAGTCAGTCGGTGGAGATGTTAACAATTTAAGAAATCGTTGAGTTCGGAATTTTTCAAGAAATAGTCAAATTATCGTGAGAAAAAAAATTCGGCGAAGGTGGAGCGCGTAAGCTTGAATAACAAGAGTGCCGTGCAAATCTCCCCACCACGCGTTTCCCCAAAATTAAAAACCCCTTCTCCACAGACTTGGCTTGAATCATTATTTCCCCCCCCATTCCCACCCCCACCCCTCCGTTTTCCACATATATGTGTGATAACGTGCACGCAATCGAAGAAGTGACGTAAGTGCAGGGAACGGGCTCTGAAATCTCTTCCCACATTGATATATTAAAGAAATATAGAGCAGTCGAAGCCCATATGGATTTAGTCAAGCAAGATAAAATTATGGATAAACAGTATTGAGTGTGTGGTGGAATTCAAAAGCAGAAATCTGTTAATGAGTAGCGTGCAGTTAGAAATTCGATCCGCAGTTGCAGACCCACGAGATTTTGCGATGGAATCGCAAGGTGAAGCAATCGAAATAAGGGATTCCGCAAGCCCAAAAGGCAGCGGTAGCTATGTGAATTCAGAAGGGCGTCCAACGGGGCTGCAGACGCAACCATCAAATATCAAAGTAACTCCGGAAAAGAAAATATTGGTGTTTGCCTTAAGGCTGGCTCTTCTGGAGAAGGCTGCAAGCGGTCTGGGAACTCTGGCCTTCATCTGGGCCACCGTTGTCCTCCTCGGGGGCTTCGCAATCACCTTAGGAAGGACAGACTTCTGGTTTGTGACGATCATACTCGTAATTGAAAGTACCCGAGTCTTCAGCCGCAGCCACGAGCTCGAATGGCAACACGAGACAACGTTGTCTGTGGCGGAGTTCAAGGAGGATGCAAAACAGGCAAGTTTCAGATTCATCAACGCCGGCCGCTCTTTCTTTGGCTCAATTTGGGCGAAATTCTCTGCCAAAGACTTGCAGAAAAAAAGATCAGAATGGGGCCGTCGTAAATTGAAAAGAAGTCTTTCCGCTTCAGACAATCCGTTGGTTCAATATGTTGTTTCTCAGAATGTAAGCAGGCTTCTCTTCTGGGCGCAGTTGTTATCCGCGTCTACGTGTATTGCCTTGTCTGTGTGGAGATTAGCAGGGCAAGACTACCGCAACGTTGAGGGCAGCAGCGAGAAGAGGAATCGGAGGCCCGCTTTGAATGTGTTCTACAGCTTGGCTGTAGCAGAGGCTCTTCTGTTTTTGGTGGAGAAGGCCTACTGGCAATGGAAAATCAAGGTGCAGAAACTCCTGGTCAAGGTGAAGGATGAATTTGGATTCGACGACAAAGAGGAGGGCACGCTTGAGCGGTTTTTCTACGACACGTATTCGCAGTCCATCAATGGAAGCGTTTTCGACGGTCTGAAGATGGATTTGGTCTGCTTCAGCGTGGATCTGCTCAAGTCGAACACGGACCACGGGCAGCTGACCGGTGCCCGGGTGCTCTCTACCCTGGTTAATGACTCTCGTTTCTCCGAAGAAACGTTGCGGTCCATTGGGATTATGCAGGACGTGGTGGAGCGCCTCCTGGAAATGCTCAACTGGAAGAATCGCCATGAACAAGATATCCGAAAGGCCGTGGCCGAGATTGTTTGTAATCTTGTTAAAAAGAATCGCAATTCGCTTCGTGTGGCGCAGATCCCCGGGGCTCTGGAATCCATTGCTTCCTTGCTCTACGATTCCACAGCCACACGCAACGAGCCCCAAGACTACGATTACTCGGGTTTTAGTCTTGTGGGACTCCGCATCCTGAAAAAACTCGCCACGGATCACGGCAACTCTGCTAAGATTGGAAGCACCAAAGCCCTGCTTCCTAAAATCATACGGTTTACAGACGTGCACGAGTCCGATTTCTCGAAAGCCCAGATCAAGTTTTTGAAGCTTTCTCTGCAACTGCTGAAAATGCTGGCGGCCAGTAAGGGTGAAACAGGGAATGTGTTGAGAAAAGAGATATTGAAAAACGTCTTCACAATAAGCAATCTAAGAGAGTTTCTTCTCTATGAAGGTTCCGATCGTTTGCGGCTCCAAATCCTGGCCATTGAGACGCTCACAAGCCTTGCTCTCGAGGAGGAAGGCAGAGAGAGCATCGGAAGCACTGGCGGAGTTTTGGGTAATCTTCTCTCTGTATTTTTCATGGAGAGGATTAATACTAATGAAGTTGAGGAGATAAAGCAACTGGTGAGCAAGGCAGGAGAAGCCCTCACTCTGCTTGTACTCCACAATAATCACAATTGCCAAGCGATGATCAAACTCAAATTAACGCGGCAACAAAGCAGAAATGGCGATGTGATCAGAGATTTGATTGGTGCACTCAACGATTCTATTCAGGGAGTTCATGCGGCCAGAATTCTTCATAACTTATGCGCTTATACTCAAACAGATCGTGATCAGCTCACACAAATCAAGGAGGCGGCAGCGCAGGTAATTAAAACCCCTTTGACACGTTTAATATAATGTTCTTAAGTTTTGAATTACATAATTTTTTCTAGTGCTCATCTACAGTTCTACTGTATTTCTATTATTCAGGTCTTAAAGCTTGTGATGAAGGAACAAGGCGCACTTCTGGAAGCCGCCATAGGGCTAGCCGCTCAAATCTTCAAGTTTTTCAACAAATCAAGCATGGAAACTGCATTTAACGAGGCAGCAATTACTGAGAGAGAATTTGTGAGGCGATTGATAGAGGTTTTACAGAGGCATCCTCGTCCATCAATCAAGGTTCCCCATATTAGAAGATATTGCATTGAGGTAGTGATTTCTATTCTGGAGAAGGACAAATCATGTTTTGTGACTGAAAGGTTAAAATTGGAGGAGGCTTTGGTGCGTGTGGAGGAAACGACGTCGGAGATGGAGGGTTACAGTAGCTTATCGGGGAGCATTGGTCTTACCCGACACCACACCACCATCCAGTGCCTCGTAAACATCGCCCTCGTATTGCTTTCCTTGTAATTTAAATGTAAAGCCTTTCTCTGTACAGATACAGTATTGTAACTTGTTTCATAAGGAATATGCATGGCGCCATATTCCCTGCAATAAAATGAATTGGAATGAACCTACATCATAAATCTTACACTGCTACAGTGGACTCCGGGAAGCCCACTCAGACAAGTGAGCTGGATGATGGGCTCAGGAGATTTGATCTTTCATTGTTTTGTTACTTGTTATCTACTCATTGTGTCATGTTCAGAATAGTCTTTCGAGTTATTTTACAGACATGCGATGAGAAAGTTTTGCACTTTGTTAAAAGTACTAATATTTGCCGGATTTTGTCGTAATCTTTGTCTTGTGCAAAGTATCAGAATTTCCAGGAATCCGACAGTTTTAATTTGTGTGATGTATAATGATAAGCATGAAGGTTCTGCTTACCTGGCCGTGGCATTCGTCAAAGTTAACTACGACAAGTTTAGAAGTTTTATTCATTTTAAAATTGGCTTTCAAATTAAAAGATATCATAAAGTTGAATTATACTTTTTAATTTGTTTAAATAGTAATATTGAAATACAAGGTATTGGTTGTACCTAGTCAATTTTGACTTTATGTATAACAGATTTAATATATGTTTTTTATTAAAATTTATTATTGAATATAATTATTTTTTATAAAAAGTATTAATAACTTAGAATATTTAGAATGTTCTAAAGATGAAGTTATTGAATTATTTTAAAATTGTTTTAGAAGAAAACGTCTAAATAAAAAGATATATATAATTTAAAAAAATATATGTAATGACTGAAAACAAAAGAAATAATAGAAATATATAATATATCAATAATAATATATTGTAAAAATTCTTTTCACTTATATGTATGTATATATGTCTATAAATATACATATACATATATACATAATATGTTTTTATCAAATGCTACAACACATACACTTTCACGTACATACATATACATACATACATACATACGTGTGTGTGTGTGTGTGTGTGTGTGTGTGTGTGTGTGCATTGTATATATATCTCTATGTGTGCATGTGTGTATTTAGTGTATTAAATTTGGCCCTAACAAAAGGTAGATTAATTTCCTTTGAGAATAATTACCACATTACATTAAAATAAATCAACATGTACTACAACTAATGACATCAATTGAACATGCTTCATTCATTGAGCACATATGCCAATATTTGATTTAATAGTGTATTACATATATATGTATATCAATTTATTTCAATAATATTTTAAGATTTTATTATATTATGAAAGTTACTTCTTCAATTTTCTACTTATATAAAAATAATATTTTATAGTTTTATTATATTATGAAAGTACTTTATTCACTTTATTGTCAATGAAAGTTGTGTTGGCTACTGGTTGTCATTGATATCAACATACTTATGTTGACTTGTTTTGTTGTTGCTTCGGTATTTTGGTGATTTTGTCCATCATGTTTTGCTCCCAAATTATAGATATGGATTTGCAATTTGGGTAGTATACTCATGTATATCAAAAGTACCTGTATTCTAGATTTCATGTGTTTTGAATCTCTGCAATGTGAGATACACGGTCTGGTAGTTCATCTTGTCAGTTGCTTCATTCCTCCAAAACAGAACAGTTGGTTTTGACATTTGTATTTCTTTGATTGTTGTTTCTGACCTTGTGCTTTTGGGACATGGTTAAAATTTGTGGATAACGAGTGTATCCTTGTTGGCATTATTTTTAGTTATATCCTTGGCCGACCTATATTGTATTAGTATGTAAGGCATATTTCTTCATAAGACATGTACGACCAACTTGAGATATGAAACAACATATATATATATGTGTGTGTGTGTAAGAGAGACATGGAAGGAAATCAAGACATAGAGATAGAAGTGTGAGATTGTGATCAGATTGAAGCGGATAGCTAAAGAGAGAATGAAGTGTAAGAAGTCTATTTACTGAGCTTAATTGGAACTGTAATTCATGCATATGTAAGATGCAATCTTAGCAGTTCATTTTTGTTCATTCTCTTTTGGGCGATAAGCCCTCTTGGTATTGAGCCTCAGGTAGTGACCCTTGCAATGAGCACTTGTAATATTCTATAACTAGTTATATTATATTGAAAGTTAAGCCTCTTTGTAGTTTTTCCCTAACGGGTTTCCATGCAAAACAATTGATGTTCTCTTTTGCGTGTGGATGTGGATGATATCTCTATTTTATTATTCTTTTAATCACTCATTCTTATCTAATTGAAATGAATCTAGAAAGTAATAAAAGGATTAGTTTAAAGATATTTAGGGAATACTGATTCACCCCAACCTCTCAGTCTTAGATAGTTCAACGATTGGTATTAGAGCTCTGGTCCCTTATTTTAGCCTAACCACTTGAGAGAGATCTTGTTGGTTGAACAAATTTCTCCCAAGTGTAGAGGAGATGTTTATGGATGGAGAGTTGTAGACTTCTCTTGAAGATCTTGAGAACATGGAAAGTGAAAACAAATATTTGAAGAAAATATCAAGAATGAGAATGAGTGCATCAGAAAACTGAGGGAACAAATCAAGAAATTCAGGGAAAGATATAAAGAGGTCAGCAAGGAATTGAAGCAAGCAAATGAAACAATTGTCAATATGAAGGTGCAAGTTGAGGAAAGTAAAAAAAATGAAGAATGTCTAAATGACTTAATCAAACACAAGACTGAAGAATGTACAAGATTGGAACAAGAAGTTGTAACCCAAAGATCTGAAGACAAATTCAAGGAAAGTGCTAAGAAACTTGATGAAATGATGACTATGAAAAATCTCTAGAAGATAAAATTGGACTAGGTTTGAAGATAATGAATTTTCAAATCAAAAAGTTGAAGATAAACGTAAGATAAAGAAGGTTGAATCTAAACAACGCATTGAAGAAGAAAACAAAGGAAGGTAGCACCGAAATCAAAGAAGCTCCACAAGGAAACCTTCGGTCAGACAACCTAATGCTCAAAAGTACTCATCATTTAATGGTTATTGTTTCTCTTGTAATAAATTTGGAAATAAGGCATTAGAATATAGAAATAGAGTGAACCAGAATGTTCAATGTTTTATATGCAAGAAATTTTGTCATAAGGCTAATAATTGCATAAATCAAATTGTGGATAGAAGAAATAGATTCTTTTATGGTTATTGTCAATTATGCAATGACTTTGGGCACAAGGCTAATCAATGTAGATCTAGAATAACTACAAGAAACTCAGAATAGACGAATATAAAATGTTTAAGTTGCAATAAAGTTGGACACATTGCTAAAGTATGCAGAAGCAGGAATATGAAGAGAGACAATTCAATAAGAAAGAGTGAAACATTAAAGAAGATTGATGTAGAAGAAGTGATAAGTGAAATGAAAAATATATGGAGAAAGAAGGAAGTGGATTTGATAGAAGATGTTGTTGCATCTGGCTCCAATGCAGAAATCCCCTCTAAAAAACTGATCTGGAAGCTTTGGCTTAGGGGGAGCTATAATGAAGATCATTTTCCCCTACCAAAGAGGTTGATGTTGTTGTCACTGTGAGTAGATATAATGTGTTTGATGATGTATTTGAACTCTTGGAGAAGATTGCGACAGAAATTATTGCTATGTGGTAGATTGTGAAGGTTTGGAAAGTCACTATTGACACAAGCAGAATGGTTTAGCATCTTTTTGGAGATATGATGGTTTGGGGGGTAAAACCCTAGATCTTTCGGTACTTAAAGTGATTTTCAATCATTTTTCTTCCGATGAATTAATAATTTGAGGAGAAAAAAGAAGTGTTCAAGTTAAATTTCTATCAACATTGCAAAGGTATTTATAATTTCATCTCATGGATTCCAATAAATTGGTTAGTCATGAAGATGAATCTTGACCTAAATTCAAGAAATTTATGGAAGAACCGATAAGAGAGATTATAGTTGGTGCATTTTCGTCACTACCAGATAGGGTGTTATGTCTTGAGGACATTTACAAGTTTATTGGTATGCAAATTGAGGAATGTGACAATATGAAGATAAAGAATTGTGAAGATTCTCTTTTCAGGGAAAATTTTCAGTCATTCATCGAGTTAAGGCACAAGGGTTTGGACATTTGGAGTGAATTTTTTATACTAATTGATGAAGAAATGGTCAAGATTGTACTAACAAAAATTCATGATGACTGCATTTGGCTAGACGGACCGTATCAGATTACAAAGGAAGCTTTGAAATTTGTTACTGGTCTTTCTTTGGGATGGAACCCTACCTACGAAGAAATTAGTAAGGAACAAAGAGGTGTTGAACCCAAGGCAGGACTAAGATGGGGGGTGAATCAGTCTAAACCAAAATTAATGTAGCACATCAATAATTAATTAGCAACATAAAAACAACACATCAATACCAACATTGTGTATTTAGAAAACCCAAAACAGGGGAAAACCACGATGAGCACCTACCCACAAAATATCCACTATGTATATCAGATTACAATGAAAGAGCTTATTGCTCTGGACTTGCAAACCAAGGCTAATTTCCCTTGTGGAAAAATAAAAAAGTGACTAAGTGCAAACCTAATCCTAACTACAATAGGGCAAGATACAACAAATTGATTTGAAAAGAAGGATCTCTTGATCATGAAGTTGTCCTTGAACTCTACATCAAGCGATCAACATCAACACACACAACTCAAACCTCATCTATCAACACACTATCTCATATTGTTGTCACGGTCTCAAACAACTTGTATATAATCTCTACCATACATACTTACAACTCAATCACATACATTCTTTATATGCAAACTAGATCACCAAAACCTAAACCAAGTCAACCTGAAACAAAAGACACCTTCCAAACCAAAAAAACACATGTTGATCCACTCTAGGAGAAAGAGGGGACCAAAACACATCTTCCTAAGCCCAATCCATTGAACCGCAAACACCAGAACATAACCCATAACATTTCAACACGTAACATGTCCATATAGATAATTAATGGGTCAAAACATATTGGGTATGTGCAGGATCATGAGGGGCCAAAAAGTGGCAATGGGGAAAAAAACGTGTTTTAAACTTTGCCAAACACACCAAATTCCTCTTTGACTTTTTCTATGGGTCAGCCAAAATTTGAATTTGGTTTGGTAATACCAAACCAAAATGGATATTCATTAATAACGGATATCTATTTTGTGACATCATTATTGTGATGTCATAGTTTTCCAAATCGGATATTCGTTTTGCTCAACATAAAAAACATACTTTAGTAAAATGGGCATAACTTTTGCATTTCTTATCAAATGTTTGATCTTTTATAGGCATTGGAAAGGTAATTCAGAGACCTATCAAATGGATAAGGTAATTTTATTATATTATAGATCAAAAATTAATTATAATAATTTGAATTTAATCCCTCATTTTTAAAACTTTAAATACTCATAAATTTTGCATATAAAGTCTCTTTTTTGCTTATCACCTCCTATATCTATCACTTTTCTATCTATACTTCTATAAATATCTTTTATCTATCTCTTCTTTATCTACTTATCTCACTCATTTTCTCACCCCATCTAGATATTTCCCAAGTTACATCCATCTCTACATGTATGTCTTCCTCTTTCTATTCCTATCTCTCCCTCTCCCACTCTATCCTTGTCATTCCTTATTTATATATCTCTCTAATAATCTCTCTTCTCTCTATTTATTTCCCTCCTCTACCTTATCCTTCCTATACCTATTTATTACTCATCATTATCACCTCCTTTCTCTCCCTATCTTGTCCCCTCTATCTCTATATCCCTATAGATCTATCTTCATGCATATTTATATCTCATTATCTCTAAATCTCACTTATCCACTCCATCTCTCCCTCCATTTCTCCAACTCTCTCTATCAATTTCTATCCATATCTATCTCTATCTCTTTCCCTATCAATCTCTCTTTCTATATGTCCCTCTATCTTTATATATCTTCCTCTATACATGATTAATCTACCTCTCCCTCTCTTCCACTATCGCCCTCTCTATGTATCTCTCCCTTTCTCTGCCTCTCTCTCTCTCTCTCTCTCTCTCTATATATATATATATATATATATATATAGATAGAGAGGGAGAGAGAAAGAGGGATATATATATATATATATATCCCTCTTTCTCTCTCCCTCTCTATCTATCCCTATCTATAATCTCCATTTCTTTCTTTATCACTCTTTTGCACTATCTACATCTCTCTATCTATAGATATTCCTCTTCCTTTATAACTTTCTATCTCTTCCTTTTTGTATCTCACTCTCTTTACCCCTCTATCCATTTTTCTCTCTCTTTATATATTTATCTTTGTCTTTACCTCTCTCTTTCTATATATCTATTCATCTCCCTCTCCCTTTATCTTCATTTTTATCTCTATACTCCTCTCTCCTTTTCAATCTCTAGATATGTCTCCATCTTTCTATCTATCCTTGCCCTTCATTATTTCTCCCTCTCTCTTCATACTCCTTAATATCTATATCTCTATTTATGTCTCTATCTCTTTTCTAGGTATGTCTATCTCTCTCTATTTCTCCTTCTATCTCTCCCTCTCTTTAGCTCTTCATCTCTCTTCACCCTTATATATCTCCTTATTTGAATATTTATCTTTATAAATCTCTATCTCTCTTTATCTATATATTTATCTCTTCTACCACTCTTTATCCCTCTCCTCTCTCTTTATTTGTATCTCCCTCTCTATCTCCATTTTAGTCTATGTAGAGATCTCTCTCCCTATTGGTAATTGATCTTGATTATATTTCTAATTTATATGTTCTTCTGTTAGCTGTATTTGGATTTTAGTTCTTGATGAGGCGTGTGGAGTATCTTTCCCCTACAAATTTTATTGCTAAGGAGGGAGGGGGGGAAGGGGGGGAGATATGGGAGTGAACAATAGAGATTGTGAGAGGGAGAGATGGGGAGAGAAGTGGATAGAGAGATAGGGAGAGACAAAGAGAAAGAGGGGGTAAAGGGAAGAGGGGAGGATCAACAAAGGGAGAGGAAAAGAGAAGTTAGAGAAAGAGAGGGTTATTTGGTGGAAGAGAGAGAGAGAGAGAGAGAGAGAGAGAGAGAGAGAGAGAGAGAGAGAGAGAGAATTAGGGGGTAGGAGGATAAGGGAGAGGGGAAAGTATTAACGAAGGGAGAGGAAAAGAGAGGTTATAGAAAGAGAGGGATATTGGGTGTGTGTGTGTGTGTGTGTGTGTGTGTGAGAGAGAGAGAGAGAGAGAGAGAGAGAGAGAGAGAGAGTTGGGAATAATTAGGGGGTAGGAGGATAGGGGAGAGGGGCAAGTATCAACAAAGGGGGAGGAAAAGAGAGGGTTATTGGGTGGAAGAGAGAGAGAGAGAGAGAGAGAGAGAGAGAGAGAGAGAGAGAGAGAGAGAGAGAGAGAGAAGGGGGAGAGAGTGAGAGAGGGAGAGAGAAAGAGAAAGAGGGAGAGATAGAGAGAGATAGATGTATACATATATATACATATACATACATATACAAATGTATATGTATGTATATGTATATCTATGTATATGTATATATGTATATGTATGTATATGTATATGTATATGTATATGTATATGTATATGTATGTATATGTATATATGTATAAGTATATGTATGTATACATACATATGCATACATATACACATACATACATATACATATATGTATATGTATATATATGTATATGTATGTATGTATGTATGTATGTATGTATATATATATATGTGTGTGTGTGTGTATGTATATATATGTATGTATATATGTGTATGTATATATATGTATGTATATACATGTATATGTGTATATATGTGTGTGTGTATATGTGTGTGTGTGTACATGTATATACATATATATGTGTATATATGTATGTATATATATGTATGTATATACACATATATGTGTATAAATATATATACACATATATATATATATGTATATATATACATATACATATACATATGTATGTATATATATGTATGTATATATATGTATGTATATATATACACATATATGTGTATATATATATACATACATATATATACATACATATGTATATGTATATGTATATATGTATGTATATATACATATATGTATGTATATATATAGATATGTATATATATGTATATATGTATACGTATATATATGTACATATATGTGTATATATGTGTATATGTATATATATGTGTATATGTATATATGTATAGTATATATGTGTATATGTATATATGTATATATGTGTATGTATATATACATATACATACATACATACATATATATATATATATGGTGCTCTAAGGGGTCATATGGTGTCCTAACACATGTGTGGCTCCTTAGGACCCCGTATGACTCCTAACAACACCATATGACCCCCTAGGACACCATATGACCCCTTTAGACACCATATGACCCCTCTAGACACCATATGACCCCTTTTGACATCCTAGTACACAACATGACTCCTTATGATACCATATGACCCCTTAGGACAATATGATGTCCTAATGGGCCATATGGTGTCTTAAGGGGTCATATGGTGTCCTAAGGGGTCATATGGTCTTCTAATACATGTGTGGTCCCTTAGGATCCCATATGACCCCTAATGACACCATATGACTTCTTAGGACACCATAAGAACTCTCACGACACCATATGACCCCTTAGGACCATATGATGTCAATATGGTGTCCTAAGGGATCATATGGTGTTCTAACACATGTGTGGCCCCTTAGGACACCATATGACCCCTTAGGACAATATGATGTCCTAATGGGTCATATGGTGTCCTAAAGGGTCATATGTTGTTCTAACACATATGTGGCCTCTTAAGACCCCATATAAAATGCCATATGACCCCTTTGGACACCATATGACTCCTCAAGACACCATATGACCCCTTTTAACATCCTAGTACATAAATGGCCCCTTAGGACAATATGATGTCATAATGGATCATATAGTGTCCTAAGGGGTCATATGGTCTTCTAACACATGTGTGGCCCCTTAGGACCCCATATGATCCCTAACGACACCATATGACCCTTTAGGACACCATATGACCCCTCACAACACTATATGACCCCTTAGGACCATATGATTTCTATATGGTTTCCTAAGGGGCCATATGGTGCTCTAACACATGCATGGCCCTTAGGACCCCATATGACCCCTAACAACGCCATCTAACCCCTTAGGACACCACATGATGCCTTAGGACAATATGATGTCATAATGGGTCATATGGTATCCTAAGTGGTCATATGGTATTCTAACACATGTGTGGCCCCTTAGGACCACATATGACCCATAATGATATCATATGACCCCTTAGGACACCATATAACTCCTTAGGACACCATATGACTCAACAAGACATCGTATGACCCCTTTTAACATCCTAGTACATGACATGACCCCTTATGAACCATATGACCCCTTAGGACAATATGATGTCCTAATAGGTCATATGGTGTCCTAAGAGGTCATGTGGTGTCCTAAGGGGTCATATGGTCTTCTAAAACATGTATGACCCCTTAGGACCAGATATGACCCCTATCGACACCATATGACCACTTAGGACACCATATGACCCCTCCCGACACCCAATGACCCCTTAGGACCATATGATGTCTATATGGTGTCCTAAGGAGTCATATGGTGTTCTAACGCATGTGTGGCCCCTTAGGAACCCATATGACCCCTTTCGACACCGTATGACCCCTTAGGAAAATATGATGTCCTGATGGGTCATATGGTGTCCTAAGGGGTCATATGGTGTTCTAACACATGTGTGGCCCCTTAAGAACCCATATGACCCCCTAATGACACCATATGACCCCTTAAGACACCATATGACCCCTTTTAACATCCTAGTACATGACATGACCCCTTATGGCACCATATGACCTCTTAGGACAATATGATGTCCTAATGGGTCATATCATGTCCTAAGGGGTCATATGGTCTTATAACACATTAATGGCCCCTTAGTACCCCATATGACCCATAACGACACCATATGACCCCTCACAACACCATATGACCCCCTAGGACCATATGATGTCCATATAGTGTCCTAAGGGGTCATATGGTGTTCTACCACATGCATGGCCCCTTAAGACACCATATGACCCCTAACGACACCATATGACCCCTTAGGAAACCATATGACCCTTAAAATAATATGATCTCCTAATGGGTCATATGGTGTCCCAAGGGATCATATGGTATTCTAACATGTGTGGCCCCTTAGGACCTCAAATGACCCCTAACAACATCATATGACCCCTTAGGACACTGTATGATCCCTTAAGACAACATATGATTCCTTAGGACACCATATGACCCCTTTTAACATCCTAGTACATGACATGACCCCTTATGACACTATATGACCCCTTATGACACCATATGACCCTTAAGAACAATATGATGTTCTAATGGGTAATATTGTGTCCTAAGGTGTCATATGGTGTCCTAAGGGGTCATATGGTCTTCTAACACGTGTGTCTCCTTAGGACCCCATATGACCCCTAACGACACCATATGATACCTTAGGACACCATATGACCCCTTAGGACCATATGATGTCCAAATGGTGTCCTAAGGGGTCATATGGTGTTCTAACACACGCGTAGCCCCTTAGGACCCCATATGACCACTAATGACACCACATGACCCCTTAGGAGAATATAATGTTGTAATTGGTCATATGGTGTCCTAAGAGGTTGTATGGTGTTCTAACACATGTGTGGCCCCTTAGGATTGCATATGACCCCCAACGACATTATATGTCCCCTTAGATCACCATTTGACCTATTAGGACACCATATGACCCCTCAGGACATCATATGACCCCTTTAAACATCTCAATACATGACATGACCCCTTATGACACCATATGACCCCTTAGGACAATATGATGTGCTAATTGGTCATATGGTGTTCTAAGGGGTCATATGGTCTTCTAACGCATGTATGTCCCCTTAGGACCCCATATGACTCTTAACGACACCATATGACCCCTTAGAACACCATATGACCCCTTAAGACAACATATGACTTCTTGGGACACCATACGACCTCTTTAACATCCTAGTACATGACATGACCCCTTATGATACCATATGACCCCTTACGACAATAACATGTCGTAACGGGTCGTATGGTTTCTTAAGGGGTCATATGGTGTCCTAAGGGGTTATATGGACTTCTAACACATGTGTGGCCCCTTAGGACCCCATATGACCCCTAACAACACCATATGACCCTTTAGGACACCATATGACCCCTCATAACACCAAATGACCCCTTAGGACCATATAATGTCCATACAGTGTCCTAAGGGGTCATATGGTATTCTAGCACATACATGGCCACTTAGGACCCCATATGACCCCTAAGGACACCATATGACCCCTAAGGACACCATATGACCCCTTAGGACACCATATGATCCCATAGGACAATATGATGCCATAATGGGTCATATGGTGTTCTAACACAAGTGTGGCCCCTTAGGAATCCACATGACCCCTGACGACACCATATGACCCCTTAGGTTACCATATGACCCCTTAGGACACCATATGACCCCTCAAGAAACCATATGACCCCTTTTAACATCCTAGTACATGGCATGACCCCTTATGACACCATATGACCCCTTAGGATAATATGATATCCTAATGGGTCATATGGTGTCCTATGGGGGCATATGGTCTTCTAACACATGTGTGTCCCCTTAAGACCCCATATGACCCCTTAGGACACCATATGACCCCTCATAACACCATATGACTCCTTATGACCATATGATGTCCATATGGTGCTCTAACACGTGTATCCCCTTAGGACCCCATATGACCCCTAATGATACCATATGACTCCTTAGAACAATATGATATCCTAATGGGTCATATGGTGTTCTAACACATGTGTGGCCCCTTAGGATTGCAGATGACCCCTAACGACACCATATTACCCCTTAGGACACCATATGGCCCCTCAAGACACCATATGACCCCCTTTAACATTCTAGTACACGACATGACCCCTATCACACCATATGACCCTTTAGGACAATATGGTGTCGTAATGGGTCATATGGTGTCCTAAGGGGTCATATGGTCTTCTAACACGTGTAGCCCCTTACGATCCCATATAACCCTTAATGACACCATATGACCCCTCACGACACCATATGACCCTCTAGGACCATATGATTTCCATATGGTGTCTAAAGGGGTCATATGGTGTTCTAACACATGCATGACCCCTTAAGACCCCATATGACCCCCAATGACGCCATATGACCCCTTAGGACACCATATGACCTCTTAGGACAATATGATGTCCTAATGGATCATATGGTGTCCTAAGGGGTCATATGGTCTTCTAACACGTGTGGCCCCTTAGGACCCCATATGACCCCTAACGACACCATATGACCCCTTAGGACACCATATGATCCCTCACCACACCATGTGACCCCTTAGGACCATATGATGTCCATATGGTTTCCTAAGGGGTCATATGGTGTTCTGACACTGTTAGGAAGTAGGAAGGACAACTGAGAGGGCGGGGTGAATCAGTTGCCAAAAAATTACAACTCAAAACCAATTATTCCAACTTGAAACTTAATGTTGGTAAAACAAACTTAATGCCAGTAAAATAGATTAACAATTATAGCAGTACCAATACAACTTAATGCATGAAATAGAAAGAGAAACAACATCCACAAAACATGACATGGAGACTTTGACGTGGAAACCCTGTAAGGGGAAAAACCACAGTGGGAAACCTTACCCACAATCAGATGATACTACTGTAGATAGTAAGTGAATACAATAATGGGGTCTACACATGCAGAAAGGCCAATTGCCTAGAGCTCAGTGCTCAATCACAAAATAGGAGTCACACTGACTACAATTGGATGGTTAAATCCAATAACAATGTACTGCTTCAATATAGCATCTGCAATGCTGGATTCAGTACCGGTTTAAGCTCTGACCATGAGTGTCAAATACCTTCATAACCTTTCCTTCAACCTTCAAATAATATCTGCATAATTTGCACAAGGATCTGCTTTATTTCGCTCTACAATGATCTTCAATATTTGCACACACTCATAATATGATCTTCAATAAGATCTTACAATTATTTAAACAAAACCCTAAGACCTTATCATTAGGTCAGCTCACTAAAGATATTACATTTAAATCAATTACAAATAAGTCCTTATGCGATACAATATGTCGGCTCAATACATTTACACATTATCCAATCAATAAACCATTTCCAAAATGTGTTGTGCTAATCTGGAACATGATATCTTGTAGCGGTCCATAACCTAGACCTATATGTCAGTAAAGGCAAATATGTGAACTCGATTAGACCAATAAGCAAAACACCAAATCCAAACATCCAATCCATGTCTTCAACATAACCAAATGATATCCAGATGATAACAAGTCATCATCAACTTCTTGAGTTGCCGATGAAACATATACCGGTGACTGTGCATAAGCCAATATCCATGTTGGGACCACAATGTGTCGGTTCAACAATAAACCAATATAACTAGAGTGCCAAATCAACAATGTAGACCTCCAGAAAGATAAGTGTTGACATCAATGACAAAACCAATGCAACACATGACGAAGTTATCCATAATACCAACAATCTCCCCCTTTGGCATTGATGGCAACACTAGACGAAAAAACATCTAAGTGCCAAAAACAAAATGCCAAATACCAACAAACTCCCAAAATAGATCAATACAAAGTTTTATACCAAAAAACAAAAACAATATAACCAAAACCATAATACATCTCTCCCCAAGTACAATGTTTTTCCATAGATATCTCTCCCTCTTTAACATTAAATGCCAAAGAAGTTAAGAATCAAAATATAACATAACATACAACTAACTACTCCCCCTAAGCAACAACTCTCCTTCATCAAGACCGGAAAAAGATTTTTCAATTAGTCCCTGTCGGTTTGATGCCAATCTTCATCATTCAAGTCTCTGTCGGTGGGTAAATTACCCCAAGCTCCTCTCTAAGATATTCAAATGTTTCCTTAGGCAAAGGCTTTGTAAAAATATATGCAATTTTCTCTTTAGTATTCACATAAATGAATCTCACTTCATTTGCTTCAACATTCTCTTTCAGAAAATTGTACTTAATAGAAACATGCTTTGTTTTAGAGTGAAATACCAGATTCTTTGATATATCAATTGTTGTTGAATTATCACAATGAATAATTATCAGTTCTTTGTATTTTACCTTGATATCCTTCAACATTTGCTTGATCCATAATACTTGAGTGCAATTAGTTGCTACTGCAACATATTATGCTTCTGCTATAGATAATGATGTACAAGTCTGCTTCTTGTTGATCCATGAAACTAACCTTCTGCCAAGAAAGAATGCACTACCAGTGGTACTCTTTCTGTCATTGACATCTCCTACCCAATTTGCATTTGTATATGCACATAACTCAAAATTTTCATCCTTAGGATACCATAAACCAAGATTTGTTGTGCCTTGTAGGTACCGGAAAATCCTTTTTACTGCACTTTCATGATTTTCTTTAGGATTGCTTTGAAATCTAGAAACAATACACACTACATTCATTATATCAGGTCTGGTTTGTGTCAAATACAGTAATCCTCTAATCATAGATTTTTACCTTGTCAAATTTATAGGAGTTGAATCATCCTTTAATGCCAATTTATATGTTGTAGTCATAGGAGTGCTTACTAGTTTGGAGTTTTCCATACCAAATTTCTTCAAAAGTTCCTTCAAGTATTTTTTTTGACATATGAATATACCATTATCTGTTTGAGAAATCTGAAAACCTAGAAATTTTTTTATCTCTCCAATAATAGACATTTCAAACTCTTCTTGCATCTTGTTAGCAAAGTCTTTACATAACTCTTCTTCACCTCCAAAAATGATATCATCCACAAATACTTCAATAACCAAAATGTCATCATTGGTGATTTTGTAATAAAAATTATTGTCAACATTACCTTTTGTGTAACCAAGCTTTAAAAGATATTTATCCAGTCTAGCATACCAAGCTCTAGGAGCTTGCTTCAATCCATATAAATCTTTCCTTAACCTGCAAACCATATCCTTATCATCTGTTAATGAAAATCCATCATGTTGTTCAATGTCAATTTCCTCTTCAAGATCTCCATTCAAAAATGCACATTTTACATCAATCTGATAAACTTTATAGTTCTTGTGAGCTACAAATGCAAGAAATAGTCTCGCTACTTCAATTCTGGCTACCGGTGCAAAGGTTTCATTATAATAAATTCCTTCTTTATGTGAATAACCTTTACAGACTAATCTTTCTTTGTTTCTAATTACTTCACCATCCTCATTAAGTTTATTTCTAAATACCCATTTAGTTCCAATTACATTTTTGTCTTTAGGCCGGGGAACTAATGTCCAAGTATTATTCTTTTCAATCTAATCTAATTCTTCTTCCATTGCTTTTATCCAATGTTTATCTTCACATGCTTCAATAACTGATGCTAGTTCAACTTGAGAAATTAAACATACCTCTTCATTTGCCAATCTTCCTATAGTCATAACACCTTGATTTTTATTTCCAATTATCTAATTTTCTGAATGATTCAATCTTACATACTTGGGTTTATTCTGATTTCCACTTATAGGTTGTTCTTCTTTAGTCACAGTTGAGTTTTCTGATGATGCTGGTGTGACTGGTTCTTCATTCTATACCGGTGCAATCTATGTCGGTTCATTTATAATCATTTCTACTACCAGTTCTACAAATCTTGAATCTCCTCTAAAATGTTCATCTATCTTCACATTATTACTCTCAATGATTTTCTGCAATCTTTTATTATAACATCTATATGCCTTGCTTCTAGTTGAATAACCAAGAAATATTCCTTCATCACTTCTAGGATCAAATTTTCCAATAAACTCATCTCTCCTAATATAGCATTTGCTTCCAAATATTATGAATTATTTAATTGTAGGAGTATGACCAAATCATAGTTCATAGGGGGTCTTACCAGTTTCACTTTTGGTGTGAACTCTATTGAAAGTATAAACCGTTCTATTTGTTGCTTCTCTCCAGTACACATGAGGTAGTTTTGCTCCATCATCATGGTTCTTGTTGCATCCAGTATAGTTCTATTCTTATTTTCCACAACTCTATTTTGTTGGGTGTCTAGGGTGTTGATAGTTGTCTTTTGATTCCATTCTCCTCACATAATGCATTGAATTCCCTAGATGTAAATTCTCCTCCTTTATCAGATCTTAAACATTTGATTTTCTTGTCGGTTTCATTCTCTACCATTGCCCTGTATATCTTGAATCTTCCAAAAGCTTATGATTTCTCCCTGAAAAAAGTAACCCAACACATTCTATAATAATCATCAATTATTAGCATAAAGTATCTATCTCACTGAAGACTTCTTGTTCTTTCTGGACCACATTAATCAATATGAATTAAATCAAGAATATTATTGGATTTCTCAGAAATGCTCTTAAATGTTGTTTTAACTTGCTTTCCCATTTGACATTCCTTACATATCGGATTATGAGGTTTCATAATCTTAGGTAAATCCCTTACTGCCTTAGTTGAACTAATCTTTACAATGCAATCAAAATTCACATGACAGAGTCTTTTATGCCATAACCAACTTTCATCAATGTGTGCAATCAAACATGTCTTATCATTGGTATTCAAATGAAAGATATTACCTTTAGTCTGATTACCGGTTGCAATCTCCAATCCAGTTCTATTCATGATTTTGTATTTTCCATTCTTGAATTTTAATTGAAATCCTTTTTCCACTAACTGACCAACACTCAAAATATTGTGCTTTAAACCTTCAACATAATAAACATTGTTAGTATTGTGCTTACCATCCAAAGATATAGTGCCTCTTCCTTTGATTAAAACATATTTGTCATCTCCAAATCTTACTAGAACTCCATGAATTTCTTGTAAAGATAAGAATTTGCTTTTATCACCAGTCATATTATGCGAGCATCCACTATCAATGATCCATTCATCCTTTTCTTCAATTTTTGCTATTAATGCCCGCTCTACCAGTTTGACAATAACTGTCGGTGGACCTTCCTTTAATGCAACAAATTCCCATCCACTATCTATTGGATATGTTGGCATTTTTTATGTTTATGTTGTGATTGTCATTGATGGACACACACTTGCATTGAGATCCCCTTCATATGTATGAGCTAGAGCTCAATCGGTATGTTGTATTCTAGTCTTTAGACTATTGGTGATTTTGTAGAATGTGTTTCCTAGTCTGAAGTGGCATGTTGACCCCAAGTGGTTCATAGATCTCAAGCAGTACGAGCAAGCAAAGTGGCATAACACATTCTTATGAGTCTTCATTTTTGTCAAACCGACAATCAGTATTTTGTATGAACAGGTAATACTCTGTGATGAGTTACCAATCCACTTGTTGTTTGATGGTGCCGACACACTGACAGCGCTTTTTGTCGTGTTACTGAGTATGTCTAGATTCATTGAACCTAGGAAATTGAAATGTAATCCTATTGAAACGACATGAAATTAGACTCCTTTAAAAGGACATCATGTCTAGGGTTTTAGGTTGTTGTTGAAAGGGTTTATGTTGTGCTAGGGTTTAAGGTGGTTGATGAGTTATTGTAAGAATGATCTTATCTGAGAAGATCAGGTTGTAACTGAGTGAGAGATAGAGAAGACTAAAGTAATGCTGGAATGCATTTGCTATGAGCTATACTGGATCTAACCAAGCAGTTTGTGCTATTAGATAGATCAAACACTTATTGACTACTCACATCTTTGACAAGTCTGTAGCCCTTAATCGGGTAGGCCCAAAAGCCTTTTCTAAAATCCTCTAACAAGGTGGTTCACCTCTGTGAATCTAAAATTCTCTAGCAAGGTAGTCTTTAATTGGACTTATCTCCTAACAAAGATTGAGATTCCTAATAGGATCTGTTCTAGTGAAGAACATTGTAAGACCTTAACTGGTCTGATTTCTATTCTGCAGATAGTGACTTGTGAGTTCCATCTCACCATGGTTTTTCCCATTTGGGTTTCCACGTCAAATATCTTGTGTTATGGTTGTATTGCTTTTATGGGTGAATGCTTTATTTGCATTTTGGTTTGCATGTGTGGTAACCGGTCTGTCTATTAAACTATTTTACCAGTTTATCTTCAGACTATTTAAGTGTTTTAGTGCAGTGATTTTTTGGCATACTAATTCACCCCCCCCTCTTAGTATTCATCAATTGGTATCAGAGCCTACCTTTCTATAAGTTTAACCACTTGGAAAGAGATATGGGGGAATACACCTTGAGGGAACTTACTCAACGACTCACTCAGTCTGAGCAAGCCTATGATGATCTTATGGTCAAATACAAGGCATCTCAAGCAAAAAGGAGAGAACATGCAGAAAAGTTGATGGAGCTATCTAAAAATAGTTCTGCAGATGAAGCAGATATGGAAGCCATGATAGCATAAGTAAATAAGCTGAATGAATCAAACTCCAACCTAAGAAAGGAGTTGGAAGGACTGACTATCCGGTTTAGTCAAGAGCTTGAGAACAGGAGGAAAGCTGAAGATCTGGTGAAGGATAGAGATCATGAGATCTCCAAGGTGAAACAAGAGATTAGTGCACTGACTGCTTGCCTTCATGAGAGTAGAATGGAAAAAGAAGGAGTACAAGATGACCTTAACATAGCCATCTCTGAAAATGCAAGCCTAATGGAGACAAATACTACTATTTCCAAAGAACTCTCCAAGTCAAAGGAAATACTTGCTAAGTTCAACAAAAGTACTGTCAAGCTAGAGCAAAAGCTTGAGTCATCTAGACCAGTAAAGAATACCAATGGACTTGGTTTCTCTGGACATGAGGAAGGAGAATCCTTAGGAACAAATGTTGAAGCATCAAAGAAGCAACTGACATTCAAAGGAAAAAGTAAGCAAAAATTCAAACCTGTTTGCTTTAACTGTCTTAAAGAAGGACACCCTGCCAATGTATGTAGGAGCAAAGCCTACAATAATTTTCCTTACTTTATTAACAATGTACCTAGATCCAATAAGTTCAATGGTCATTATTATGCATGCAACAAGTTTGGGCATAGAGCATTTGAATGGAGGTCTGTGATGAATAACACCGGAAGATATCCTCAAAGGACCCAAGGAATTGGTCCTAAACCTATTGTGAACCGGAACCACAACCAGTTTAATGTCTTCAATCATCAACCAAGAAGTGGTGGCCATCAAGCGGCAACCGAATGGAGATCAAATTGTATGATCTATCATGGTCATGGTCACACTGCTGCTACATGTAGAAGGAATAATGGAGACATGAACAATGGACCTTGGAGAGCACTTGGATTGGTTTGCTATCACTGCAAAAAGCTGGGTCACATTGCAAGATTCTGCAGAAGCAGAAAGAGTATATCTGATGATATGCCGGTCACTCAGGAAGGAGAAATTGATGTTGAAATAGTTCAAGCCGACATGAACAAAGCTTGGAGGAAGAAACCAACAATGTTGGAAGAGGAACTAGTTTCTGCACCTAGTGTGGAAATATCATAACCGACAAACTAAGTTTAAAAGGCTTATGGGGAGCAAATGGCGAAATGTTTTCGATCCCCCTGGTTTACACCGGTAAAAGACCTTAACCGGTATGTGATGCCTATTGCTTGGTAGAAGACTGGAAATGGTAAAAAGGAAAATTAGGGTTTACACCCTAATAGAGGAGCATTAATGGCAGTAGCTGAGAGACATGTATAAAAGTATTTTTCAAATCATTTCTCACTGTCTGTTTTCAAGCGAAGAAAAGTTTTTTTTCAAAGAGCAGAGTGAAGAAAAGGCGATTTGAGCTGAGATTTCAAGAAATTGACAAATCGTGAAGGAGATTCAAATTTAAATTGAAAACGGTCAAGTGGAGAACACAAAGCGGTGATTCAGTAACCGACAGAGTGTGGAGTGAAGGAGAATCAGAAAGCCCTAAATTCGCATTTTAAAGGTATTCCTCGAGTTCTTAAAATATTCTACAATGGCTTCCGCATCTCATACCAGTTCTAGTACATCCATTGAGTCTGAAAGTTTCATTCAAAGGAAGTCAAAGTATAATGCCCTATCACAAGTTCCGGCTGGAGTGATAGTAGAAGAGGGAATCTCTGACTATATTGATTGCAAGATTGAAGACCTAGGGTCTCTAGCCATCCACTCTCAACTAGGTCTATTTTGTGGAAAGGACAAGAAAATCAAATTGGAATATAGTATCTTAGAGAAGAAGAAACTCCATAATTCTGTATACTTTCTGGAAGACTTTACAGAGGATCATATTAGAATCATTTTGAGAAGAGTTCATGGTGACAAGATGTACCTGGAGAGGATGCATGATATCATGCCATAGGAAATTCATGCAGTCACTAGTTTCTGCAACACAGGGGAAGTGCTAGCCCTAAGAACGGTAAGCAAAACTGAAATGGCCAAGCTCACCGGTTCAACAAGCGATTCATGAGGCATGACAGTCAACTCCATCAAGGATGATCTTGTTAAGTATGATTGCATGGTGATAGGCTACAGAACATTCTCTTCCAGCAAAATTAACTCTGTATCTACTGCAATGGTAAATGTTGCTTACCGGATGATTAAAGAGGATGCATCGTTTGACCTATGCACCGGTATGCAGAGGCAACTCCTGTCTAATTTGAAGTCAATCAAACAAGATAATGCACTGAGATTCAAGTTCAGACAACTATTGGTTGGGTTGTTCTTCTATTTCCAAGGCTACTTTCCTGGAGTAGGAGATGTCCAGTGGTCTCTTGACCAACCGGTAACCAAGCAGATCAAGGAAAGCATTCAAGCAATCGGAACTGATTACCTTGATGTGTTGAACAAGTATTTTGATGAGTTCAGATGGAAAATGAGTCAAAGGATGATGATCTCAGGTGACATCATCAAGAAATATGAAGATGACATCTGTTTCACCATCCAGGTGGACAAATGCTTAATGGAGGTTATTGAGCCTAGAATGGAAGAAGTGGAGCCAATGGGCTATGAGGTGATGTATGATATGCTAGAAGGGTATGCCTCAACCCTTATTGCCTCACCTCTTGATCCTAAGGCAAAGAGGACCAGAACCTATCTGGAAAGGATTGCACCGATCGAGGGACCCTCTATTAAGAAAGGAAAAGAACCGACAACAAAGAAGGCAAAGGCAGTGTCTGTAGCATCGGCACCGGCTACTGCTGCAACTCCAAGAGTGACCAAGTGGTCACCTACAAAGAAGAAACTAGAAGTGGCACTGGCAAAAGTCTTTGAAATAAAAAGGAAGACTAAGTCAAATGAACCAGACTCTGAAGAGACTGAGTCTGAGGAGCTGCCAAAGAAGGCCAGACAAATGAAGAAGATGAAGAAGAATGAATTGGCAGCATCTGCACCAATAAATATTGATATCTCCTCATATAAACCTTTGACACATTGTCAAAGAACAATAAAGAATATTAGGAGAAAATTACTTCATGATTTAGTAGATTATTATGATGATTTTAGTGATGAGGAGAAAGAAGAAGTACTACAGGAGATTATTATTTATTTGTGTAAGAATGACCAATCACCATCAGAGGTTAAATCTCAGACACCGAATTCATTATATAAAGCATTAGATAATAAATGGTGCATTGCCATAGAAAAAGAATAGGAGATTAGGGAGAAAGTCTTTGCACAATACTTTCCCAACCTCTCAAACTCAGAATTATTTGATGTTTTGGACCAAAATAAAGGACTCTTCTTCACAAGGAGAAGAAGACTCTAGCTGTTAGAGGGAAGAATTGATGATGTTGAAAAAGACACTCTTCAGCATATGAATCATGCTATCCAAGCTCACAAAGCACGTATGGCCAACCTGCAAGCAGAAAAAGAACCGGTTATATCCAAATCGGATGAAGTTTTTGATGAAGAAGGAAACCCGGTTGAAGAACCAATCAACACTATTGATGTCGATGCCCTAGACATAGAAGATGTCACTCAGGACATACCTTTTGAGGGAACAAAATAGGTGCAACAGGCCAAACAGGGCAGTGAGCAAGCCAAGGACAGACAGGAAGCGACTGAGGAACAGGCAGGGAAGAAGAAGAGGGATGAAGATTAGAAAAAGAAAAAAGAGAAAGAGAAGAAAAAAGAGGAAGAGGAGAAAAGAAAAGATGAAGAGAAAAAGAAGCAAGAAGATGAGAGGAAAAAGAAAGAAGAAGAGGATAAGGAAGAAAAGAAGAAGAAGGAAGAAGAGAAGAAGAAGGAAGAGGAAAAGAAGAAGAAGGAAGAGGAGGATAAAGAAAAGGAAAAGCGGAAGGAAGAAGAAAAGAAGAAGAAGGAAAAGGAAGAGAAAGAAGAGGAGAAGAGGAAGGAAGTTGAGAGGAAAAAGAAAGAAGAGGAAGACAAGGAACAAGAGAAGAAGAAGGAAGTAGAGAAAAAGAAGAAGGAAGAAGAAGACAAGGCAGCGGAGAAAAGCAAAGCGGACAAGGCAACAGAAGTGGTGAAGAGCACACAGATGGAGACTCCGAAGGCAATCGACAGTCAAGCCAAACTGGCTAATATCTCCAGTCCTATAGATCTCTAATCTACAAGTGAATCAGAGCTAATGCAGAGCATCAAGGTTGCTCAAGAGCACCTTGAAATCATTCGAAGGAAAAAGGAGCAAGACATAATTCAAGCGGCTGTAGACACCCTTACCGGTTTGATCCCCGGTACCAATCTTCCCAACACTGAATCATCACTAGCATAGCTTAAGCTACTATGTACTGTAGTGGATGATCAGGTGCAGAACCTGGAAGAAGTAGCTGAGGCAAATGTCAAGAAAGAGCATCAAAAGGCTCTTAACATTGCTTTGGTGAAGAAGTTGAATGAACTCCGGTCTGAACTGCTGAAAGACCAAAAGGATATAAGGGACGCTTTGGATGAGGGAAACCTGCTACTAAGAAAAATCTGTCAACCCCATCTATTCTACGATGATGTGCTAGCTCAGAAGCAAAAGCTTCAAATAGACTTATAGTCTTACTTGAGCACATTTAAGCCAGCTTATGATTCCTTTGCAACTTATGGGCAAACCGTTCACCGGTTTCAGATCCAGTCAGCCAAAATGGAGCAAGAGATCAGTACACGGTCTAGAGATTTGCAGGAGATACAACTAGTTTTATTTCCACATCTGCAAATTCTTCAGAAGTGTTATCTGAACCTAGATGCCTTGATAGTTACGCAGGAGATGAGCATAGTTGATGTCATGGAAGAACGGGTATCCTAGATGCAAACAAAGAAAGAAGTGGCCACCTCCCTACTTGAGTCTTGGTCTCTATCAATGAAACAATTTTTGCAGGACTATAAATCAGTTTTTGACAAGTATTATTCCTTGTTGTCATAAACTTTTATTATTTTAATATCAAATGGAAACAGGGTTGTTCAACAGTACTTTGTCATTGTTGGCAAAGGGGGAGAAGTATCTGGCTTTAAAATTTTGATATATGTATGCTCTGATATCTCAATGCTTATGCTCTATATGCAAAATTGCTATACATTGTATTGATTAAGGGATAGTGTATATGCTTAGGGGGAGCAATTTTGTTAATGGCATGTTTTTGTTGTAAAACACTTAGATGTCAAAATTTTATTTTCCTAAGTGTTGCCATCAATGCCAAAGGGGGAGATTGTTGGCATTTTTTATGTTTATGTTGTGATTTTCATTGATGGACACACACTTGCATTGAGATCCTCTTTATATGTATAAGCTAGAGCTCAGCCGGTATCTCTTCCAACTGGTATGTTGTATTCTAGTCTTTAGACTATTGGTGATTTTGTAGAATGTGTTTCCTGGTATGAAGAGACATGTAAAACCCAAGCGGTTCGTAGATCTCAAGCAGTACGAGGGAGAAAAGCAGCATAACACATTCTTACCAGTCTTCATTTTTGTCAAACCGACAACCGGTATTTTGTATGAACCGGTAATACTCTGTGATGAGTTACCATTCCACTGATTGTTTGACGGTGCTGACACACTCATGGTGCTTTTTGTGTCATGTTACTGAGTATGTCTAGATTCATTGAACCTAGGAAATTGAAATGTAATCATATTAGACTGACATGAAATCAGACTCCTTTAAAAGGACATCATGTCTAGGGTTTTAGGTTGTTGCTGAAAGGGTTTATGTTATGCTAGAGTTTAAGGTGGTTGATGAGTTGTTGTAAGAATGATCTTATCTGAGAAGATCAGGTTGTAACTGAGTGAGAGATAGAGAAGATTGAAGTAATGCTGGAATGCATTAGCTGTGAGCTATACTGGATCTAACCAAGCAGTTTGTGCTATTAGATAGATCAAACACTTGTTGATTACTCACATCTTTGACAAATCTGTAGCCCTTAACCGGGTAGGCCCAAAAGCCTTTTCTAAAATCCTCTAACAAGGTGGTTCACCTCTGTGAATCTAAAATTCTCTAGCAAGGTAGTCTTTAATCGGACTTATCTCCTCACAGAGATTGAGATTCCTAACAGGATCTGTTCTGGTGAAGAACATTGTAAGACCTTAACCGGTCTAACCTTAACCAGTCTGGTTTCTATTCTGCAGATAGTGACTTGTGAGTTCCATCTCACCGTGGTTTTTCCCATTTGGGTTTCCATGTCAAATATCTTGTGTTATGGTTGTATTGCTTTTGTGGGTGAATGCTTTATTTGCATTTTGTTTTGCATGTGTGGTAATCGGTCTATCTATTAAACTCTTTTACTGGTTTATCTTCAGACTGTTTAAGTATTTTAGTGCAGTGATTTTTGGCATACTAATTCAGCCCCCCCTCTTAGTATTCATCAGGATTTTCATCAGAGTCATATGTAACACCTTCATCTGATAGTTCTGATACTTAATATAAGTACAGATCCAATAGCCAATAAGATGACAAGGGGGGTGAATCATACAAACTTAATCTTCCATAAAAACATCAGATTCAACCTCGGTAACATATATTTTAGTAATATAACTAAAATTGTTAAACATGCAAACTCAAAAGTATATAAACATCATAAACCTCATAACACTAGATTTAACGTGGAAACCCAAATAGGGAAAAACCACTGTGGGATTTCGGACCCACTAAGAAATATACTCTTCTAGAGTATGCTCGGTTAAAAGCAAACCTTGTTAAAGATTACAAACACATTGCTAGATGTGACCCAGTTAAGGGATTTCCCTCAGATTTGTTAGGATCTTCACCTTGTTAGAAGTGACCTTCTTAAAGGATTTCAAACACTCAATCAGAATGTCACCTTCCTATAGGGTTTTACAAATAAGACTGTTAAGTCCACTCGGTTAAGAGATTTTCTATCATTTTCACAAAATAACAGTAATAAAAATCTATCTGCAACTTCACATCTAAAATGCTAAAGCAGATTCTTATTTGTTCAATACAATCTAGACATAGAACTAATCTTGTCCATCTGCTGGGCTTCTATACTCTGTTATTCAAACAGGTCTTCAAGCTTATGTGCTCGGTAATCACTATGTAGCATCCCTGTGCATACATTTGCCCGCATACATTGTTTATCAACAATTCCCTATTTATAAAAGATTAGCTAACCGCTTAATCTCCTTGATCACATTTCCCATGATCAATCATAGCCATCAGATCTTCAAACTTGACCAGGTTCAATGTATCCTTCGATTTGAAAACATTTTACCCTTCCTTGGAACTTGCATACATTTCTTGGAACTTATGCTAGGGTATTGCGGTTCAATCTGAGCTGTAGATCTTCCTGCTGATTTTCCTTTGCAATAGATTCATTAACAAACTTCATGCATGGCATACCAATCATTTAGTCAGTTCCATCTCATCAGCTTCCTTCATTAAATAACACATGTAACCATTTAATGTATTCTATTATAGCCCGGTTACAACTCGGTCAATACTAAACTTCACTCGGTAGACATTCTGCCTTCATTAACTGATAACGATAACCTTAGGGTTTACCGACTAGGTTCTTTGCTTGGTAACATACAATAGTATTAACCTTACAATTTACAACATATGTATGATGTTAAAACAATCTAAACATCATGATCTCATCATTGTCTGACTTGGTAATAGTTGCCCTTTGAATACCTTATTCATCCCCTTATCCATCTGTAGCGTCCTAAAATTGCGACACTTGCAATTTCGACTGCATTTCGGTCTTCATGATGGCGACGCAACACGCAACCTGAATGGAGACCCCGAAACCTGATTATGACACCAAAAACTGCATTTTCTTGCACCTTGGCCTGAACCTCCTTGCACCCTGATGTCCCGGGAGGTGGGACCAGAGTGCCCAGCGCCCTGGTCCTTCAGGACCAGGGTGCCCAGTGCCCTGGTCCCCCAGGACCATGGCGCCCAGCGCCCTGGTCCCTGGGCCTATTTTGGGCCCGGTTTCCTAAGGGGTCTCGGGTCTTTTTGTTTGCAAATTGGAAATTAAACTTTCCTGGTTGGCCTAAGGTCGGGAAAATCAATCTATCAGCCCTAATTGACAAGTATATAAACTACATTTTTCTCTCTCATTTGGCATGAAGAAGGTCATATGTGTACAAGCGTGGAAACTATACTCAAGCATTCAAGCATTCAAGCATTCAAGCATTCCTTCTAAGTCTCCATTCAAGGCTAAGTGTTGCATTCAAGTCAAGGATTCAACCATTGAAGAGGAGATCACATACTACATGCTACAACATACAACATACAACATCTATACCTTCACACATAAGGATACAAACATCCTTAGAACAAGGTATTAGTACTTGTTTTACATACATTTACATTTACAGCACTTGCTCATTTCTTGGTTAATTCCAAAACCGGGGTTTGACCTAAAGGCAAACCCCTAATCCCTAACCCCCCAATCGTCTTCGCTTTTCTGTGTGTAGGTTGTAGGTACGCGGCTGAAATCGAAGATCTGGAATCCTTGTGCAGAGATGAACAAATCCCCCTTCGTTTCGCGGATTTTTCGGAGGACCGTGGCGCTCGGGCGCCATCGTCCTGACAACTTTCACTCAAATTTGTAGGACAGTGCCGTATCGACATTTTACTGCTAATTCCAGGCCCGCAGCTTCATCCTATATCCCTATCTCAGTTTATAAGCGAATCTTTGTCACTTTCTATGTATTCCTAGCTTAATTCTTCTATGCACATTCTTTACAAAAGAGGGTAGCCTTGCTGTCATAACCCTTGAAACACATTTAGCATCCAATCTTGCATTGCATGGGATTGGATCTTATGGGTTTCAACCCCTCTTTTGAATGTAAAGTCTCTCCCCTAAGTGAAAACCATCAACCCTAGTGAATCTCCCTTCTCTCTCCTTGGAGTTGGAAGAGGGGAGAGCAACTAGGGTTCGATCGTGATTTTCTGCTTTACATTTTGGTGAACCCGACGTGAACATCCTTTCTGATTATTCATGATTAGATCTGAAATTTGATTCTTTGATTACATTTCCATGTTTGATCTTTTGCAAAATTTTAGAGGTGATTGCATAAAAACCCTAAATTTCCTTTTTAAGTAATTAAACTTGTGAAATGTTTAAATGTTAATGCTTGTTTCAGATCTGCCCTTCTATTACAAATTATCAATTCATATCTGTGCTTTAATTTTGAAAATTAAGTGGTTAAGTGTCAAAACCCTAATTTTTGAAACCCTCTTGATTCAACCTTTGTCCGACAATTTCACTGATCAAAACATCTCCAAATCAGCTGTAACTTTGGATTCCGCAATAAAATCACAATATCTTTCATCCCTGAAAATTTGGAAAAAAGTTGCGAGGACCATGTGCACTCCGAGCGCCATTGTCCCCGACATTTTTTCCGAAATTTCGGGAGCGAGACCTTACTGTATTTTCCTGCTAAAATCCAGAATTTTGGCTGATTTTATCAATTTTAACACCTTCAAAATTACAGTCAAAGTTGGTCTTGTGATTGCTTGGATTAAGGCTTCTAAACATTCAAAAATCATTGAAACTGAAATTTTGTGTCAAAATTGTGTTCTTACTGTCCTAAATCTGAAAAGTGTGTTTGCATTCATTAAAAATTTCAGTGCTTTATTCAAATTCTTACAATTTGTGACTTTTGAAATTAAGTGCTTAATTACAACAACTTTAATTTCCGCTTTCAAAATTAAATTTAGCGTGAAATTGAGTCAATTTTTAAATTTCAAAATTTGCATTGCTCTTGACATTCCCTCTAAAATCATAAAATTCAAAATTTCAGTTTCCCTCTCTTTTTCAAAATTCAAATTATGCATTTTTCGACAATCTTGGTAGGGTTCAATTTTGAGATTACAACTTTAATTTGGCCTATCTACAGATCGTAAAATCACTCAATTTTTTCAGATTAGCTCTAAAATCATCATACCTTTCATCCCTGCAAATTTCGAAAAAAGTTGCAAGGACCGTGTTGCACTCCGAGCGCCACGGTCCCAGACCTTTTTTCCGAAATTTCGGGAGACTGTCATGATTGTATTTAACAGCTTAAATCCAGAAGATTGGCTGATTTTACTGAAAATTGCTACCTCTAAATTCAAAATCTTCTCTCTTTTTAGTGCATGAGTTTTACAACAATAAGCCCTACTTACACTATTCCCGTTAGACGAAGCTGTAGAATTAAGTCTTTCCGAGGTTTAACTACCGAGGAGATGGAACCTAATTTGAATGGTCTTTTTAACGAGGACATGGGTAATTCCTCTAATCCTCTTAATGATGAAGAAGCTCTCCATGAGGTTTCTGTAGAACAACTTTCAAAATTGGATAACCAATTTGATGATTTTCGACAATGAATGTCTCATGAGTATCCCGATAGTCAAGCTCTTCCTTTAATTGAGGGTCTAAAACGTATGCTTCAAAGTGATAAAAATGGAATTGATATTTTGCGTGGTATTGCACACATTGTGGATTCGAATGTGATGCCTATGAAGAGTTGTGCTGAAAATTTGGGTTATACACAACCTCCTACTCAAGTCAATCATTCTATTCCTTTGATGACTTCTATTGCTAGCATACCTACCTTTACATAAAACATAATGGCTACTTCTATACAAGACATTCCCCCTGTGATCACTAGTCGTGGGGGCAATCCCTCTTCTTCAATTAACCCTCTTCCTTCATTTAATTCGACTTCTTCATTCATTCCTTCAATGAGTGTCCCTATTACATCTCCACAAATGAACATGATGCAAGGGGGTAATTCATTCAATCATTCCATTCCTCCTTGTAGTATTCCTCCTGTCCAATCATCTCCTATGACTAATTATCATAGAGTCCCACCACCTTACTCTTTACCTTCTTTCAATAACATAACACATCCATCTCAATCTAACACATCTAATATGAATTCTTCGACTGAAGCGACCATTAATAATCTTGCACAAACTGTCTCTTCTTTACAACAACAAATTGCCTCTATGAATCAATCTAAGTTTAGTGTGCCCACATTTGATGTTGTGAGCCCACTTTCTCTTGACATTGTTCGAGCTATCCCTCCCAAACATGTTGAAATCCCGCATTTGGAGCTTTATAATGGTAAGGGTGATCCTCTAACACATGTTAAGACCTTTCAAACAATATGTACTGATTTTGCTTATGACCAAAGGTTGCTTGCAAAACTGTTCACTAGAACATTAAGAGACAAAGCCCTACAATGGTATTGCTCGTTGCCTTCTTATTCTATTACTTCTTTCGAAGAACTTGCAAATGCTTTCATTCAACAATTTCAAAACAATATAAGTCCTAAAGTTACTTTGATTGATTTAATGCATTGTAAACAAGGTGTTAAAGAAAAAGTGACTGATTTCATTGGTAGATATAAGCATTTGTATGCTCAAATTTCTTTTCCAGTGCCTGACAATGATATTCAAAGAATCTTTATTTCTAATTTACAAAAAGATATTCGAGACAAACTTCTGTTTTCTGAGTTTACTTCTTTCCAATAGTTGTGTGCAACTCTTCACAATTATCAACTGACTGTGAATCAAATGGAACAATCACATCCTATGGCTCTGAGTGATAAGGGTGATAGCAGTCAACAACCATTTGGGAAGTTTAAACCGAACAAAGATTCCATCAAATTCAATGAAAACATCATCAACAACAATGTGAATGCAGCATCAGGTGTGCCTCCTATTTCTAAATTTTTCAAGAAAGAAAGAAAGTATACTCCTTTGAATGAATCATTGCATAGTATTATGAATAATGTATTGGAACAAAATGTGCTTACTCTTCCTCCTATAAGGCAAATTGATCCTGCAAAGATTACTTCACCTTATTTTGATAACAAAGCTTTTTGTCAATTTCATCGTCAGCCTGGGCATGATACTGAAAAATGTTTTTCTTTAAAGGGTAAAATTCAAGATTTGATTGATAATAATACTATCTCTGTTTCTGGAGTGAATGATAAAGGCAATACATCTGTAGCTCCTCCTAACCAAAATCTTCAGATTTTCACTGATCCATTACCTTCTCATACCTCTAATGCAATTGAGGCTAATGATTCCTCTCTCTCATCTGATGGTCTTGTGTCTATGACTCCGAATGTGATTAACTTTGTAGAGCAGCAAGAAAACCCTAAAGAACCTTCCATCACATTTGATTCCAGTGAAACCATTAGGGCACCTGATGGTCCTTTATACATAGTTGCAAAAGTCAAGAATACACCTTGCCGTGGAGTGCTTATTGATCCTTCGTGCATGGTTAATGTTATTACTGAAGAATTTCTTTTTACTTTGCAATTGAATCAAGTGATATATGACAAAACAGATGTGATTGTGAAACTATTTGATGCATTTTCTTCTCCTGCAATTGGTTCTATTACATTGCCTATGGAGGTCCATAACAAATCCCTTGATGTGAACTTTGCTATTATTCCATCTTCCGAACAATTTCGTGTGAAGCTTGGCTATCCTTGGCTATCTTCCATGAAAGCTATTGTTTCTCCTATTCATAAGTGTTTGAAATTTCCCCATAATGGTGAAGTTGTTACTGTCAATCATAGTCTCTTTAAACTAGCTGAAAGAACTTCTAGCGTTCCTATTGATTACTTTTGGCCTAAACAATTCCAATCTCTTCCTCCGCGAAGTGATCATCTTTTCAAATCTTATCAAAAGTGGAAAACGGATATGATCCTATCTCTAAGTGAACCTAGAACACCTAAACTTGACATTCCTATCGTTCTTGAGAAGGAAGTTCTTCCTTTGAAAGATAAAACTAATGTCTTTCCTCAAGAAGATTCCCAACCCATTCCTATGGATGTGACTATGTCTATGCCTAATAAACCTTCTAAGAGTAGACCTATACCTCCTCGTCATGATGGACTTGGTCTCCTTCCTAAACCAAATATTCCTCCTTTGTATGGAGCAGTCCCTCCTCCTTCTTTTTATAGAGAGAAGAGACCTTCTTCTTCTCCTATTATCCACCCTAAGAGACCACAACCTAAACACCCAAGTGATAAGGATGAGAACATTCCTCCTCCTCAATCTTCTCAACTTCCTACTAAGACTAGACGAAATCGTTCTGCACGTGAACGCCGATGAAAGCGTCATCTTAGAGCTCAAGCAGCTGCTTCTCAAACTTTACAATCTCCAAAAACACCTTCAACAAGCATTATTCCATTTTCTCCTTAGCCGGAAATTGAGCCAAAATCTCCTAAACATAAGATGCATGATGGTCTTGATCCTGTGCGAGTTAAAGATCCTATTTTTATAAATCTTGATGATGATATAGATGAAAATGTTATTCATGATGCAAATGTTACTCCTTTTGCTTCTGATAGTGAATATGAACTTGTTGATATTGATAACCATTTATCTAATGAATTTTCTAAAGCACTTATCCTAGCTCCTAGACAAGAACAACATGGCTTGGAACATGAACATAGCCCTTGTTTGGATCTTGTGATAGCTCCATCTGCTGTGTTGAACGTTCCTCCTCTAGCGTGTTCCCTGCCTTCCCGAAACATTGATCAGCAAGATCGGGGGGTAGATGACGTGCTAGACTAGTTACATTAGCATAGCAAATTCTCTCCTCCTCTCTTGTGTTACTTCTTCTATATGTTATTCTCATTCTTCTATTTGTTGTCCTTAGTGTTGTCTACTTGAGGACAATGCAAAGCATTGAGATCTCTTTTGGTCTCTCTCATGTTGACTCAAAAGACACGTGTTCCCTTCTTCTAGGTGACCTTCCTTGATTGGGGAATGAAGAACAATTATGCATACATACATATGATATATATACATGAATTATCATACAGCATACTGACCCCGAGGAAAGCGAAGTCACCTCGTGCTTTGTGTTTTGTGTCTATTATCCTTGGGTTTATCTCACACTTGGGGGCTAAATCCTTGCGATAGCGTGTTCCTTTCCCTTCTCATTTCTTATATGTATCACTACCTTAAAGCAATCACCCCCGGTGAGGCATGTGCGATCGCTTTAACGTAGGGGGGCATACATCCCGTTCATATCTTTTCAAGATACTTGAAAATTTCTTGACAAATTTAGCTTTGCCTTGAAAATTTTTGATATCTTTCTTGCATGACTCATATTGAGGGAACCCTACTACTGACAGTCATGGTTCTCCCTCGTGATCTTCCCTTTTACTTTGTCAATCGAAGTCGTAAGATCCTTAGTCCACTGGGGGCTTGGTGTATCTTGCCTCCTTGACGTGGTGAAAGTCTTTCAATATTGTTTCCTTGTACTTTACCGGAAGTATGAGCATACATACTCCCGCTAAAGTGGGGGCTAAATGTAGTGTCCTAAAATTGCGACACTTGCAATTTCGACTGCATTTCAGTCTTCACGATGGCGACGCAACACACAACCTGAATGGAGACCCCGAAACCTGATTATGACACCAAAAACTGCATTTTCTTGCACCTTGGCCTGAACCTCCTTGCACCCTGATGTCCCGGGAGGTGGGACCAGAGCGCCCAGTGCCCTGGTCCTTCAGGACCAGGGCACCCAGCGCCCTGGTCCCCCAGGACCATGGCGCCCAGCGCCCTGGTCCCTGGGCCTATTTTGGGCCCGGTTTCCTAAGGGGTCTCGGGTCTTTTTGTTTGCAAATTAGAAATTAAACTTTCCTGGTCGGCCTAAGGTCGGGAAAATCAGTCTATTAGCCCTAATTGACAAGTATATAAACTACATTTTTCTCTCTCATTTGGCATGAAGAAGGTCATATGTGTACAAGCATGGAAACTATACTCAAGCATTCAAGCATTCAAGCATTCAAGCATTCCTTCTAAGTCTCCATTCAAGGCTAAGTGTTGCATTCAAGTCAAGGATTCAACCATTGAAGAGGAGATCACATACTACATGCTACAACATACAACATACAACATCTATACCTTCGCACATAAGGATACAAACATCCTTAGAACAAGGTATTAGTACTTGTTTTACATACATTTACATTTACAACACTTGCTCATTTCTTGGTTAATTCCAAAACCGGGGTTTGACCTAAAGGCAAACCCCTAATCCCTAACCCCCCAATCGTCTTCGCTTTTTTGTGTGTAGGTTGCAGGTACGCGGCTGAAATCGAAGATCTGGAATCCTTGTGCAGAGACGAACAGATCCCCCTTCGTTTTGCGGATTTTTCGGAGGACCGTGGCGCTCGGGCGCCATCGTCCCGACAACTTTTGCTCAAATTTGCAGGATAGCGCCGTATCGACATTTTACTGCTAATTCCAGGTCCGCAGCTTCATCCTATATCCCTATCTCAGTTTATAAGCGAATCTTTGTCACTTTCTATGTATTCCTAGCTTAATTCTTCTATACACATTCTTTACAAAAGAGGGTAGCCTTGCTGTCATAACCCTTGAAACACATTTAGCATCCAATCTTGCATTGCATGAGATTGGATCTTGTGGGTTTCAACCCCTCTTTTGAATGTAAAGTCTCTCCCCTAAGTGAAAACCATCAACCCTAGTGAATCTCCCTTCTCTCTCCTTAGAGTTGGAAGAGGGGAGAGCAACTAGGGTTCGATCGTGATTTTCCGCTTTACACCATCATATTCTTTCTATGTCTTTTACTGACATCTTTATACTCGTCAAATCATACTTCTCAAGATATGGCAACATCATACTGAATTAAAAAATCAATTTCTTGACATCAATGACAAAATAATAATATCAAGATAGTAAACATCCTTAATCAGTTATATCCATAATCATCAACAACCTTCTGAATATCCTTATTGAAATGCCAACAATCTTCCATTGTCTGTTATAATGCCAAATGCTAACAATCTCCCCCTTTGGCATTGATGGCAAAACCAATTGATTTGACTTTAAAAAGATTTAGATTGCTGTGATTCTGAAATGCTGAAATGCTCTCTTGCTGTCATCAAAATTCTCCCCCATACTTTAGACTTCTCCTCTTTTTTCAGTCTTCTTTCCAATCTTCAGTCTTCTCCCCTTTCTTAGTTTTCTCCCCCTTTGACAACAATGCCAAAAAGTAAAGAACTAAAAACATAATTTCTTCCTGTATGAAGTGATTTTCTATTGTTGTGTATCAACTGAGTCTCAATCAAAGTATTTTGTCTTCAATTCCTATTCCCTGTATTGTCTCCTGTACACCTTTAGAAAACATCCTAAAGTGTGTAAATAAGCATCAACTCTAAAAATATATTCGATAGAGTCATTGAATTGATGCTTTCACCGAACTCGATTAGTGAATAGAAGATAGGGGTAGGACCCCTAACTTACTTCTAAGATATTCAAAAGTGTCCCTTGGTAGTGGCTTGGTGAAGATATTTGCTATTTGTTTCTTTGTGGTAACATACTCCAACACCACTTTCTTCTCTTGAGCTTCTTCTCTAAGATAATGATATTTGATAGAGATGTGCTTTGTCTTAGAGTGCATAGCATGATTTTTTGAAATCTTAATGGTACTAGTATTGTCACAGAATATAGTTACTGGCTCGGTAACTTTCTCATTTATTCCTTCCAATAGTTGTTTGATCCATGCAATGTTGGTACAATTCAGTGCTGCAGCAACGTATTCAGCTTTTGCTATTGACTATGAAACGCATCCTTGTTTCTTGCTAAGCCAACTCACTAGTCTTTCTCCTAAAAAGAAAGCTCCTCCACTTGTACTTTTTCTGTCATCAATGTTGCTTGTCCAATCAGCATTAGTATAAACTTTTAAATCAAAATCATCTCCTTTCTGATATACTAAGCCATAATCCTCTATTCCTTTCAAGTATCTAAAAATTCTTTTGATTGTTGTCATGTGTGTTTCCTTAGGATCTGCAGAGAATCTTGCAACTATACCTACTGCATGTGCTATGTCTGGTCTACTGTGAACAACATATTGTAGCTTTCCAATCATGGATCGGTAAAGTGTCTCATCAATAGATGCAGATTCATCATTCTTTGATAATTTACAGTTGGTAGTCATAGGAGTATTTACTGGTTTTGAATCCTCCATTCCAAATTTCTTCAAGATTTCCTTTATGTACTTGGATTGAGTAATGAAAATCTCATTTTTTATTTGCAGTATCTGTAAACCTATAAAATACTTTATCTCACTGATTAATGACATCTCAAATTCTTTTCTCTTTTCATTTCCAAAGTTCTTACATAGAGAATCATTTCCACATAATATAATATCATCAACAAATATGGCTGAGATCGGTATTCCATTTTCATCATTCTTCATGTACATATTGCTATTCTCACTTGTCCTTATAAAACCAATCTTAATCAAATAAGAGTGCAATCTTTCATACCATGCTCTAGGTGCTTGTTTCAGACCAGATAATGCTTTATTCAATTTATATACCTCATCTTTATTATTGTCTTCAACAAATCCTTCAGGTTGTTTAATAAAAACTTCTTCTTCTAATATTCCATTCAGAAATGCAGATTTGACATCCATTTGATATACCTTGAAGTTTTTGAAAGCAGCATATGCCAACAATGTTCTTACTCCTTCAAGTCTAGCAACAGGTGCAAAAGCTTCACCATAATCAATTCCTTCTTCTTGAGCATAACCTTTGCAAACTAGTCTTGCTTTGTTTCGAATGACCTCTCCTTTTTCATTTAGCTTGTTTCTGAAAATCCACTTTTTACCGATTACATTTTTGTCCTTTGGTCTTGGGATTATTGTCCATGTGTCATTCTTCTTGATTTGATCAATCTCCTCTATCATAGCATTTATCCAATCTTCACTGTTAAATGCCTCTTTCACTATTCTTGGTTCAAATTCATATATCAAACATGTGTTCTGTCTCAGTTTGTTCCTTGTCATTACTGGATCATCCTTATCTCCTATAATCTGACTTGGTGCATGATGTCTTTTGACATACTTGGCTAATACAGGCTCGGTAGGCTCTGTATGATCTTCTTCATCACTCGATAGCTGGATATTCTCTTCATTTTCTTCAACAGTCTTCTCGGTAAGACTTGTCGGTTGAACATAGACAAATTCATCATAGTCTTCTGGTTCCTTGGAATTTCCTTCGTCATTTCTTTCTGCAAATTCATCAATTTTCACATTTGCACTTTCTACTATTTTGTTAGATGATTTGATCAGACATTTAAATGCTTTGCTTCTAGAAGAATAACCTAGAAATGTTCCTTCTTCACTTTTCTGATCAAACTTGCTATTTCTATCATCTTTGTGTACATAGCATCTACTTCCAAAGATTTTGAAATAACTTACATTAGGTTTCTTATCATACCATATTTCATATGGTGTCTTCAAAGTACCTTTCTTTAATTGTACTCAGTTCAGGGTGTAAATTGTTGTGCTTATTGCTTCTCTCCAAAATGTTTGTGGCACTTTCTTTTCAATCATCAGTGTTCTAGCACAATCCACAATAGATCTATTTCTTCTCTCAGCTATTTCATTCTGCTATGGAGTTCTCAGTGCAGAGACTTGCCTTTTAATACCATGATCATTGTAGAATAAGTTGAACTCATCAGATGTGAACTCTCCTCCTCTATCTGATCTAAGAAATTTCAGTTGTCTTCTTGTTTCATTTTCAATTCTTGCCTTGTACCATTTAAACATTTGAAAATCTTTTGAATTATCTTTTAAAAACATTACTGACATCATCCTTGAATAGTCATCCACAAATAATATGAAATATTTATCACCATAATAACTTTGAATTTTCATAGGACCACAAAGATCAGTGTGCACAAGATCTAAAATTCGGTAACTTGTGTTGTTTAGTTGTGCTACACTCAACAAATTGTATTTCAAACCTTCAACCCAATAAACATCATTGCATCTTGCATTGTCAAGAAGTGTTATAGATCCTTTACCTTTCACTGGACATGGTGCATCATTACCAAATCTAACATAGCCTCCATCATAATCTTCTAACATAAGAAACTTGTGTTTATCACCTGTCATATGATGTCAGCATCCACTATCTATTATCCAAGAATCATTAGTATTTATGTGAGATATTAGGGCTTTTTCTTCATACCTTTCTTCATCTGATCCATCTTTGATAGCCACATAAACTACTTCCTCTGTATCAGTTTCATCTGATTTATCATCATTGGATTCCTCATCAGCTATTAAGCATGTCTTTCTATCTCTTCTTCTGAAGTCTCGGTGTCCTCTGTAATGATTGTCTTTTTGTCTGTCATCTCAGTAATCTCTCTTTTTAGTAAAATCTTTGTCAGGACAGTTAGAAGCCATATGTCCTATCTCATCACAATTGAAACATTTCAAAGGTAGTTTTCCTTTATACTTACCTTTGCCTCTCAGTAACCTTTTGGCTAATAGTGCTTCAAACTCTTCCTGCTTTCTGATTTCCTCATACAATTTGTGTACTTCTTCCATGTTCTTATAAAATCTTTCACTTGCTCCATTGTGATCTCCTTTAGAGTACTTATACTTTCTTTCATTGTAATCATTAGATTCATCAAGATGAAAAGAACTAAATGCAGATTCAACTTTATTTACCGAAGATCCACTGTTATCAAAGTTACTCCACTCAAATGCATGTAGCTTACCAATAGTAGCATCTAAAGAAGCTGGCATATTAGGTACAGACCTCAATTCATTGATTGCAAAGACTCAGATTGCATAAACTGGTAGAAGGGTTCTTAACAACTTACTTGTTATATCCTTTTCTTCAATAGTTCCACCTACTCCTTTGATTTGATTGACAATCTCCATTAGTCTTGTACTGTACTGAGTTATCTTCTCACCTTCATTCATCCTCATAGATTCAAGTTTTCCTCTTAGACTATCTCCTTTTGCTCTTTGAACATGTTCATCTCCTCCATATACTAATATGAGCTTATTCAACATAACCTTTGCATCATTGCAGCCTTCTAGATCATTAAACTCTGAATCGGTCAATGCAGATGTTATTTCAATCATTGCTTGGATATGTTCTTTCTTTGCCTTTATCTCTTCCATAGTCAATGGATAGGTTCTCGATGTGATGAAATCATTCTCCAAATAATATAAAACATATTCTCCAACTCCTGATAGGTGCAACTTCATCCTTTTCTGCCATGTAGAGAAACTTGACTTGTTCAGCTTCGGTACATCCCTCTTATACATCTTCAGATCTTTGCCTCAAGTGTTTTTAAACTTTTCTTCCAGAGTCCAAATCTCTAATACCAATTGATAGTTCTGATACTTAATATAATTATAGATCCAATAGCCAACAAGATGAGAAGGGGGGGGGGTGAATCATACAAACTTAATCTTCCATAAAAACATCAGATTCAACCTCGGTAACATATACTTTAGTAATATAACCAAAACTGTTAAACATGCAAACTCAAAAGCATATAAACATCATAAACCTCATAACACTAGATTTAACATGGAAACCCAAATAGGGAAAAACCACTGTGGGATTTTGGACCCACTAAGAAATATACTCTTCTAGAGTATGCTCGATTAAAAGCAAACCCTGTTAAAGATTATAAACACATTGCTGGATGTGACCCGGTTAAGGGATTTCCCTCAGCTCTGTTAGGATCTTCACCTTGTTAGAAGTGACCTTGTTAAAGGATTTCAAACACTCGATCAAAATGTCACCTTGCTAGAGGGTTTTACAAATAAGACTGTTAAGTCTACTCAGTTAAGAGATTTTTTGTCACTTTCACAAAATAACAGTAATAAAAATCTATCTGCAACTTCACATCTAAAATGCTAAAGTAGATTCTTATTTGTTCAGTACAATCTAGACATAGAACTAATCTTGTCCATATGTTGGGCTTCTATACTCCGTTATTCAAGCAGGTCTTCAAGCTTCTGTGCTCAGTAATCACTATGTAGCATCCCTGTGCATACATTTGCCCACATACATTGTTTATCAACAGTTCCCTATTTATAAACAATTAGCTAACCGCTTAATCTCCTTGATCACATTTCCCATGATCAATCATAGCCATCAGATCTTCAAACTTGACCAGGTTCAATGTATCCTTCGATCTGAAAATGTTTTACCCTGCCTTGGAACTTGCATACATTTCTTGGAACTTGTGCTAGGGTATTGCGGTTCAATCTGAGCTATAGATCTTCCTGTCGATTTTCCTTTGCATAGATTCATTAACAAACTTCATGCACGACATACCAATCATTTAATCAGTTCCAGCTCATCAGCTTCCTTCAATAAATAACACATGTAACTATTTAATGTAATCTATTATAGCTTGGTTACAACTCGGTAACAACTCGGTAAATACTAAGCTTCACTCGGTAGACATTCTGCCTTCATTAACCAATAGCGATAACCTTAGGGTTTACTGACTAGGTTCCTTAGGGTTTACCGACTAGGTTCTTTGCTTGGTAACATACAATAGTATTAACCTTACAATTTACAACATATGTATGATGTTAAAACAATCTAAACATCATGATCTCATCATTGTCTGACTCGGTAATAGTTGCCCTCTAAATACCTTATTCATCCCCTTATTCATCATATTCTTTCTGTGTCTTTTACCAACATCTTTATACTCTTCAAATCATACTTCTCAAGATATGGCAACATCATATTGAATTAGAAAATCAATTTCTTGACCTCAATGACAAGACAGTAAACATCCTTAATCGGTTATATCCATAATCATCAACAACCTTCTCAATATCCTTATTGAAATGCCAACAATCTTCCATTGTCTATTATAATGCCAAATGCTAACATCATCTGCATAGTAACATGACTTATCTCTATTTTTCTTAAATCTATATCTCTGATATTCAAGGTTAGGTTTATATGTTCTTTTTGCTTCCTCTCTTAGTCTTGCATGTCTATCAGGACACCTAGAAGCCATATGACCAGCTTTATTGCAATTAAAATATTTGAAAGGTGCTTTACCTTCATACTTACTTCCTGATGGACCTTTACGCATCTTCCTTGCAAATAGTTCTTCAAGTTTTTCATTTTCTCTCCTGATATCTTCAAGTTATTTTGCATAAAGTGCTTTCCAATCAGATTTTTCAGATGATGATGATGATGCTAATGATGCTTTGAAAGCTATATCAGTTTTGACTATAGCAACAAGACCAAACTCTTCAAGCTCAAATGTTGAAAGTTTTCCAACCAAAGTATCTCTTGAAACTAATGTATTAGGCATTGTTCTCAACTCATTAATAACAGTCACTTTCATTTTGTAAGTCGGTGGCAAAGCACTTAAAACTTTAGAAACAATTTCATCTTCACTAAAGATCCTCCACAACATTGTATTCCTAAAATAATTTCATTAACTCTTTCCATAAATGCAAAAATTCTTTCATCTTCTTCCATTTTTAAACTTGCATACCTGACCCGATAACATTTCAATTTTGCAATCGTGACAGTGTTATCTCCTTCATTCAATGTTTTCAATTTATCCCAAATAGCTTTTGCAGTAGATCTATCTGATAATCCCATGATTTGTTGATTTGATAATGCGCTTAGAAGTGATTCTCTTGCTTTGCAATCAATCTCCAAGTCTTTAGCCAATGTTGGTGGATGAGGGTTACTCAGAGTAGGACCAACATGGCCATTCTTTGTAACATCCCATATATCTCTTCCAATGCAGTTCAGATGTGTTTCCATTCTAATCATTCATATACCATAGTTACTTCCATCAAGTTTAGGACTGTCCTTCCTCAAAATATTTGCTGCCATAGGATCTCCTCAAGTTGTTAGGCTTCTACAAAAAGAGGACTAAGCTCTAATACCAATTGTTAGGAACTGGGAAGGACAACTGAGAGGGGGGGTGAATCAGTTATCAATAAATTACAACTCAAAACCAATTAATCCAACTTGAAACTTAGTGTCGGTAAAACAAACTTAATGCCGGTAAAACAGATTAATAGTTATAGTAGTACCGGTATAACTTAATGCATGAAACAGAAAGACAAACAACATCCACAACACAAGACATAGATATTTTGACGTGGAAACCCTGTAAGGGGAAAAAACATGGTGGGAAACCTTACCCACAATCAGATGATACTACTGCAGATAGTAAGTGAATACAATAATGGGGTCTACACATGCAGAAAGGCCAATCGCCTAGAGCTCGCTGCTCAATCATAAAATAGGAGTTACACTAACTACAATTGGATGGTTAAATCCAATAACAATGTACTAGTTCAATATAGCATTTGCAATGCTGGATTCAGTACTATTTTAAGCTCTGACCATGAGTGCCAAATACCTTCACAGCCTTTCCTTCAAACTTCAAATAATATCTACGTGATTCGCACAAGGATCTGCTTAATTTTGCTCTACAATGATTTTTAATAAGATCTTACAATTATTTATACAAAACCCTAAGACCTTATCGTTAGGTTGGTTCACTAAATATATTACATTTAAATCAATTACAAATAAGTCTTGATGTGATACAATATGTTAGCTCAATACATTTACACATTATCCAATCAATAAACCATTTCCAAAATGTGTCATGCTGATTTGGAACATGATATCTTGTACTGGTCCATAACCTAGACCTATATGTTGATAAAGGCAAATATGTGAACTTGATTAGACCAATAAGAAAAACACCAAATCCAAACATCCAATCCATGTCTTCGACATAACCAAATGATCTCTAGGTGATAACAAATCACCATCAACTTCTTGAGCTGTCGATGAAACATATACCGGTGACTAAGCATAAGCCAAATCAACAATGTAGACCTAGCAGCCAATTTATACCGGTGACTAAGAGAAAGATAAGTATTGATATCAATGACAAAACCAATGCAACATATGACGAAGTCGTCTATAATACCAACAAACACGTGTGTCCCCTTAGGACCCCATATGACCCCTAATGACACCATATGACCCGTTAAAACAATATGATGTCCTAATGGATCATATGGTGTCCTACGTGGTCATATGGTGTTATAAAATATGTGTGGCCCCTTAAGACCCCATATGGCCCCTAATGACACCATATGACCCCTTAGCACACCATATGACCTCTCAGGACACCATATGATCCCTTTTAACATCTTAGTACACGACATGACCCCTTATGACACCATATGACCCCTTAGGACAATATAATGTCCTAATGGTCCATATGATGTCCTATTGGTTCATATGGTGTCCTAAGGGATCATATGGTCTTCTAACACATGTGTGGCCCCTTAGGAGCTCATATCACCCCTAACGACACCATATGACCCTTTAGGACACCATATGACCCCTCACGACACCATATGACTTTGTGGGAACATGTGATGCTCATATAGTGTCCAAAGGTGTCATATGGTGTTTTAACACATGTGTGGCCCCTTAGGACCCCATATGACCCCTAACGACACCATATGACCCCTTAGGATACCATATGGCCCCTTAGGACAATATGATGTCCCAATGGCTCATATGGTGTCGTAAGGGGTCATATGGTGTTCTAACACATGTGTTGCCTCTTAGGACACCCTATGACCCCTTACAACACCATATGACCCCTTAGGACACCATATATCCCCTTAGGACAATATGATGTCCTAAGGGGTCATATGGTGTCCTAAGAGGTCATATGGTGTTCTAACACATGTGTGGCCCCTTAGGAACCCATATGACCTCTAATGACCCCTTAGGACACCATATCAAGTCTTAGGATACCATATGACCCCTCAAGGCACCATATGACCCCTTTTAATATCCTAGTACACGACATGACCCCTTAGGACAATATGATGTCTTAATGGGTCATACAGTCTTCTAACACATGTGTGTCCCCTTAGGACCCCATATGACCCCTAACGACACCATATGACCCCTTAGGGAACCATATGATCCCTTACGATACCATATAACCCCTTAGGACCTATAGTGTCATAAATTGTACACCCTTGCTAGGGTGGTACAATTTCACACTTAGGTTAGCACCCACCTTAGTGTGTCTTGCATCTTGCATTTCTCATTCTCCTTTAAGCATTTAATTAATTAATTTAATTTAATCTAAGGTCATTTCTTAGTATAAAGTTGGGCCCTTTACCCTAAGTGTGCCCATTTTCATCTTATTTCTCCAATGAATCATTTAATCATAAACCCTAATTATGTCTTATTTTCATCTTTTAGGCCCAATTTCGCATACCAAAACATCTTGAAATTGGTTGTAACTCTGGGATGCACTCTAATATCATCATATCTAATGGCCCCAAATATTTGGTTAAAAGTTGGTCGAACCATGGCGAGAACGCACATGGTCCACGACTTTTTTCCTAAAATTTCAGGAGCACAATCCTATCATATAATAATGCTTAACCCAAAAATATCAATGGGAAATTCAAATCCTAGGTTGGCCTAAACATGAAATTAAGATCTAGGGTTTCATACTTAAGAGCTCTCTTTCTTCATTTGAAGGGGTCTTTTTCTAAGAATCGAAGAGTAGGTTGTTGGAGTATTAGAGCCTTCTTTGTAGAGAAAGAGTAGATCTTTGAAGTATTAAACAATATTCAACATTAATCTATCAAACATTCATCAAGCATCATTTTATCAATTGGGGGCTTTGGAAGATGTAGAAGAACAATAGGAGATCACCGACTGACAATTGGCTTGTACCTATCCCTTGGGGTTGGGTATGGTTCCATGTTGTTTTCATGTCTTTTCATAAGCCTCATTATGATATACATTCATGCTTTAGATCACTTTTCATTGTGGATTTAGAGCATTTACTTTATCAATTATAAGCAATTAGGGTTTACTCTTTAGGGTTGCTCCAGGTTGTTTACTTTAATTCTTAGGATCTTGCACACACACAAGGTTCTTGCACACATATTTTCAGTACATTATTGGCTATTCGTGGAGGTTAAAATCACCAACATGGGGGTTTGACTAAGGCAAAACCCTATATAGCCACCCCAAACCTTCCCTTTTCAGTTGCAGGTGTAGAAACAGGCATCCAGAGGAAGTTTAAGATCTGGAAAAGGCATCAACACCACCCAGAAGTCTCAAAAGTGTAGAAATATGTCAAGGACAGGGGCATGGTGCCCTATTTCTACCTAGGATAGTGTCGTGGCATCATGGTCCTGCCCTCTGTCAGTAGGACTTGATAGAACAATACTTTGTAGATCTCAAAATCCCTCCTGTCAGTTGCAGCTCTAGAATTGCAAAATTAGGACAGTGGCATGGCACCCTAGTCCCGAACATTTCTTCTCAGATTTTAGACATGGGTGCACCTTTGATTTTTCCTTCTAATTTGTGATTTTCAGCAGTGTATCAAGTGTTCTTTGATCTGCATTCTCAGATTAGGATGGGCTTTCTTACTTGCTTTCTAGGTTAGATTGTATTTTGCATCATTCCTCTCTTTCATTTACAACAAAGGAATATAAAACCTAAGAGGTAATCCATGACTCTCTCTTTCTCATAAGAAGTAGCCGACATACGTTACCTCCCTAGGCTCTTTCGTATTCCATGAGTGTGTATGAGAGTGGGATTACGGTTTCCATACTTAGTCTCATTTTTTCCCATACACATCTTTGGTGAACCCGACGTGAATCCAATTTCATTTGCATTGGATTGCATTGTTATATCTAGATCTATTTTATTTTCATTTGCTTTCAAAATATTAAAATAAAATAAAACAGAAAAAGAGAAAGAAGAAAAAAGAGATAGGTTTCTTTCATTTTTCTTGCATTGAGTGTTTAAGTTTCATGCAATTTTCATTTCAGAATGTCAAATTTCTATTTGCGAGAAGTTCATACTTTTGATGATGTATGCAATTTTGTTGACTATGAGTTTAATAAGGATGAATTAGATGAAGCTCTAGATGAGTTTTTGAACCCTAAGCCTTCTAAACCCTCATTTTGCCAAAAATCAATCAACCTTGTTACTATGCCATTTCATGGTGATGAGAAAGATAAGTTGAATGATTCCTCTCATGGGTACATTCCTATCAACTCCTCCACTATATCTAGCAACATAGTTGATTCACATGATTCCCTCTATGATTTTATGTCTCGTTTTGAGTCCAAAGATAAGCCTTTCAATCACTGTGACCATGCTTTATTGGATGATTCCCTTGATGACTTTATGTCTTTGCCTAAGCTTTCAAACAAGAATAATGCATCTAAAAGGTTAATCAATATGATCAATGTGAATGAACATAGAAAACCCTTTTTTATTGTCCAAGGTGCTTGTCCTTCTTCAACTTCACCTCTTCCTAATCAACCTCTTTTCATGGTTCAAGGTGGATATGGTCATGATTCCTTTAGCACTCCAAACAAACCTATCATTATGGTTCAAGGAAGGAATCCCACTAAGAGTCCTTATAGCTATGCTAGACAAATAACTAAGGAGAGTTATAATGCAGTTTCCCATACCTATAATAGAAGAAACAATAGGCAACCTAACCCTCCTTTGGTTGTTCTGATTCCTCTACCTGTTCCTCAACTCATTCTTCCTCAAGCACCTCGTATTTCACAAACACTTGGTGAGGAATATGATCTTGTCAAACAACTTAAAGCTACTCCTACCAAGATATCCCTTTGGGATTTGCTTCAAACTTCCTCGAATCATCATGGAATGCTACAAGATGCCTTGAAAACATTGAATGTCCCACCCGCAGTGACATCCAATAATATGGCTTCTTTGATTCACTCTATTACATCACCTAAGGCTCAAATTGTGCTTACACAAGATGAGCTGCCCTCTAGTGAAATTCAACAACAATATGATCCCTTAATGATTGTGGTTATAATAAATGATAGTGCGATAAGACAAAAATTAGTGGACAATGGTTATGGCATTAATGTTTATAGTATTAATGTGTTGTATAAGATCAATTTTGATACATCTCTTATTAAGCTCGATTATCTTACCATCTGTGGCTTCAATAATGTTGCTAAATATTCTCTAGGTAACATCACCTTGCCTGTTAAGGTAGGCCCTATCACTTTACCCACACCTATCCATGTCATGTCTGGAGAGTTGACATAAAACTTGTTACTAGGGAGACCTTGGATTCATAACATGCAAGTTGTTCTTTCTACATTGCATAGGCAAATCAAAATCATTCACAACAATACAACATACACCTTGTTAGGTGACACAAGATTATAGGCTTGTTTACAAACATCAATTTCTAAATCCTCTTCTATCAATTCTTCCCCAACTATCTTAGATAATTCCCCTAAACTTCTACTCCGATTAGAGTGACTAATTCATCAAACTTGTCTCCTATAGCTGGATTGATCCCCAATACTTCCTCAAGTGGACCTAAGGTTCTTGAGGAAGAATCTTCTCAACCCGACTCTATGATTGATGATACTTTCTCTCCTAAAAAAATTCTTGCAGAAGAGGATTGGGGATCCCTTGATTTCAATCCTACTTTCGTAGGGGAATACAAAATTCCTCCTAGAGAACCTAAGGTCGAAAAGAAGAAAGAAGAAGAAGAACCTAAAAAGCAATCTACTTTGTCTAGGCCATTGAGTAGTAACTTTGTGGCAACTTCTTAGATTTCATCTCCCTTAGTTTCTGGTCTAGAGGATTTTGATCCTTCACTGTTTGAAAATCTGCCTTCTTCTTCAGAAATGACTAACCTTTATGGTCCTATTTTTTACATCCTAGCTAGGTGTGGATATAATGGAAATGGATGTGGTGCTCAAGAACAAGGGATTAAAGTTTCCTTGGAATAAAAATTTCGTGATATGACATTTGGGCTTGGTTATGATCCTTCCAAGTGTACTAAAGCCTCTAAGAGACCATCTATTAGTGTTAATGTCATTTCTACTTCTCTCTCGCTAAAATATCTAGAATATATTGACTGTCACCATTCTTGTGTCTTTGCTTAATTTTTTTTTTCTACCAATAATTCTTGAGATGAATTCTTGGGAGCTTATGACAACCTTCCTCATTATCACCATAATCGCATTGTTCCCTAATGTTTAAATGTGGAAGCATACTTTAGGAAAGAAACAAATAATGATGAGATAGTTAAAGAATTTCCTCAATTGAAAGATGCTCCTCAACAAAGCAATCTCCTAATAAATGACACCATTGATATCAAGATGGATCCTTGTGTTGAAGATAAGATCATTGAGATAAGGAAATGTCTTGATGAAGAAGACCAAAAACAATATGCTAAGTTGTTACATGAATTCCCTGAGATCTTTTTTTGGATATATTCTAACATGCCTGACATAGATCCTAAGATTGTCACTCATAACATTTTCCTAATTCTTGATGCTAAACCTGTGAAGAAGAAGATTCAAAAGATCTACCCTAAGGTGGCATTACTTGTTAAAGATGAGATTGAAAAATTGTTGGATCTTGGATTCATCTGTCCTATCAATTATTCCCCATGGATTTCGAACATTGTGGTTGTGGCTAAAGCTGAAAGCAAGATTAGGATGTGTACTGATTTTTCATGATTTGAAGAAGGCATCTTTAAAGGATGATTTTCCCCTCCCAAATATTGATATGATAGTAGATTCAGTAGCAGGGCATGCTTTACTATCCTTTATGAATGGTTTCTCGGGATATAATCAATTTTTTATTAATCCCCAAGATCAATATAAGACTTCTTTCATCACTCCTTGGGGTATGTTTTGTTGGATTGTGATGCCTTTTGGATTGAAAAATGTAGTCGCAACCTATCAGTGTGTTATGACTCTCATCTTCCATGACTATATGCATAAGACCTTACAAGATTACATAGATGACATCTTAGCCAAATCTATTCTTTGTACAGATCATGTTAAGATCCTTCGTCAAATCTTTGAGAGAATTTGTAAGTATAACATGCGTTTGAATCCCCGAAATATGTTTTTTTAGTGTGGATAGTGGCAAACTATTAGGATTCATAATTTCACATCGTGGCGTTGAGGTGGATATGAAGAAGATAGATGCTATTGTTAACATGCCACCTCCTAAGAATGTTTCCCAACTCAAAAGTTTGCAAGGAAAGATCCAAGCTATTCATAGGTTCATCTCTCAACTTGTGGATCATACCTTTCCCTTCACGCAATTGCTTAAAAAGAATATCACTTTTCAATGGAATGATGATTGTCATCAAGCATTCGAAGACTTAAAAACTTATTTGGCCAATCCTCCCATTCTTCAACCTACTAATCCTACTATGCCTTTTCTTTTGTACACCGCAGCTTCTCCTCAAGCTCTTGCAGTCTTATTGGCACAATGTGATAAGTATGGTAGAGAATGCCCAGTTTATTACATAAGTTGCACTCTACTCAATTATGAAGTCTGATATTCTGCAATAGAATGACAGTGCCTTGCTTTAGTCTCTGTGACCCAGAAGTTATGGCATTATCTCTTAAATGTTGAGATCCATGTTATCATTAAATTTGATCCTCTTAAACATCTTTTCTCCAAAACTGATCTTTTCAGATGCTTAGCTAAGTGGGTTATGATGTTGACTGAGTTTGACCTTAAGTTTGTCTCACAAAAGGTAATAAAGGGTCAAGCATTGACTGATCATTTAGTTGATGATCCTTCACCCTTCTCCCTACCTAATCTAGAGTCTTTTCTTGATGAATACATTCTTTTCATTGAAGTTGATGAGAATTGGGAATTGTACTTTGATGGCTCTAAGTGTCGTACAAGATCGGGGGTAGGGGTGGTCTTAATCTCTCCTAAGAAGAAGCATATTCCTTTATCATATCATCTCAATTTCTTATGTACCAACAACATTGTTGAATATGAAGCTCTTATAGCTGGAATTAAAACAATTGTTGCATTGAATGTGAAACATCTACATGTTTATGAAGATTCTCAATTAATCATAAGACAAGTGATAGAAGTTTTTCAAGATAAGCAAGACAAATTATCCCAATATAAAGATCTAGCTTTATCCTTGTTACAAAAATTCGATTCTTATACCATGGAACCCGTTCCCCAAAAATATAATTGACATGCTAATGCGATGGCATGTGTTGCCTCACTTGTGTCTCTGGAGGACCCCTTGATAGATATTCAATTCACTATTCACAACCTTACTACCCCAGCTATTGCTGATAATCCTAGTGATGTGGCATATTGTTCCATTATAGATTTTGATGAATGGTACTCACATATCGTGAGATATTTGAGTGATGGTACCTTTCCCAACTTTGTGAATGAGAATACTAGGGCTAGGGTTTGCAAATTGGCTGCTAGATACATTATCCTTTCTAATGTTATTTATAAGAGGGGTTATAATGGTCTTCTTCTTTGATGCTTAAACAAGGCTGAAGTCCCTATTTCTCTTGAAAAGACACATTCAGGTGCTTGCGGGGGGCATTTTGGGGGTAGTTCTTTAGTTCAAAGATTGCTCCGAATGGGATATTATTGGAAAACCATGGAGAAGGATTCCTTTGAGTTTGTTAAAATATGTCATCAATGTCAGCAACATAGAAATTTAATCCATGCCTTTGCCCAAGAGCTTCGATCACAGGTAGCGTCTTGGTCCTTTTCTACATGGGGTTTGGATCTTGTTGGTAAAATATCTCCTCCTTCATCTCAAGGACATACTTTCATCATAACCACCACTGATTACTTTACGAAGTGGGTGGAAGTCATTCCTCTTCAATCCACTACCACTAAAGTAATTTGTCAATTTATTTTGGAAAACATCATTTCTCGATTTGGGATACCTTCTGCCTTAGTTTCAGATAATGGAATGTGACTAAAAAATAAGGATGTGAACAAGTTTCTCGAGAAATATCATATTCAACATAAATTTTGTACACTTTATTATCCTCAATCAAATGGTCAAGTTGAGTCTTGTAACAGAATAATTAAAAAATTCTTTGAAATACTGTAAACAAACATGGTAAGGATTGGCATACTCAATTAACTTATGCTCTATGGGCCTATCGCATGAGTGTACGTGTTGCTACAAGTTTTACTCCTTATATTCTTGTTTATGGTGATGATGTCATTATGCCTTTGGAGTTATAAATTCCTTCTTTGAGGGTTTCTCTTAGGGGCATAGTGGATGATGATTCCTATAGAGAGAAAAGACTTCAACAGCTTGAGATGCTCGATGAATGGTGTATAAATGCCCTTGAGCATATTCAAGTGTATCATAAAACTTTTCAACGAAGCTACAATGATAAGGTTATTCAATGTTCCTTCTTGGTAGGGGATTTAGTCCTTTATGAGAATCAATGCAACGTGAATGAATTACCTGAGGAGAAAGGAAAGTTCAGTTCTAATTGGCTTGGACCATACATTGTTGTGGAGGTCTATGGATTAGGTTCTTACATGATAGCAGATGTGGAAGGTATGCCTCTCAAGGAACCCATAAATGCTATACACCTTCGTAGATACTATGCCTATTTTATCTCTCTCTCTGTCTCTTTCTAGTCTTCTTTTTGGTCTCTATTTATGTCTTTTTCTTCAAAATTGGGTAATATGTTAGCATGTCTTCATTAAAGTGTAAGATTAAATGATATTATATTATTTGGTCTAGATTACTTCATTCTTGACAAGCATGTTTCATTACTATATTGTTTGTCTTGGATTATTTTTATGTAAATTATAATGGATTTACATTTCATATGTGTTAGCATGTTATACAATTTCTTATGTGTTAAGTAGAAATTTTATCATGTTGTGTTTAATTGGAGTTAATTAAATCACATTAGTCATATATTTCTCAAGATTAATACATTCTCCTTTTACATCATCAAAGTAGCATTTGATTAAATACTTAGTTATTTAATTAAATCACACATGTATCAATTTAATCATGAAGCATTGAGAAATCAATAACATGGAAATTAAATTAGATATATATGCTCATTACTCAATATGTTACTTCTAATCTAAGCAATGTGTACATTGTTTAAGCATTAAAAATAACATAATCATGAGTATCATCATATATACATCAATACATCGAAATCATCTCCTATCCCTAGGACTAGTAGCTGGAGGATGGTGGGTAGATGCCCCCTCTCGATCTGGCTATGGGAGTCATCCCATAGGGGTGTATCATGATACAAATTGTGAGTGACTCCACGAGGAGCTCCTACGATCCCTCTCCAATATGATCCCTCGGTATGTGGCTACCTCTGTCTGTGATGCCGCTAGGTCACACTCTGTCTATCGTAATCTCTCTCGTAGGACCTCCACCTTCATTTGAATTGGGGAGAAAAGGTCCTTTTGTCCTCCTACATTCCTCTGGGATCTGTGCACTATCTGTGAGGAACTCAAAATGTGTGCACTCACAATAAGCTCGGTGACTACATTCTAAATCAAAGAATGCCACTCTTGGATGGTAGCTACAAGATAGAGAGAAATTTTTCATCAGTAACATTCTATATCATCAAATCTAAAATAGATAAGATACATAAGTTAATCAACAATAGGGCACCTTACCTAGATCTCCCTCTTACCAGTAGGGATCGTAGACAATGATCGCCTGAGACTGGGACCCGGTAGGCTCTCTATGCTCATACTGTCTTTGTATAGTAGGTGTGGGCCGGTGGGGACCAGGATTAGGATCCCTTATGGGATCCCCATCTATCTATAGTGGGAGACTTGGTGGATCTAGGGCTCTAGTATCCTCCCTGGAGTGATGAACTGTACCTGACTCATACTCCTCCTTGTCCTCCTCCTCATCCTCCTCCCCCTTCTCCGCCTGCCTCCTACCCCTCTATGTTGTTAGCCTGATCATATGAATCCTCCTTGGATGCATCAGATCCCTCTCTGTAGCCTGACTGTCTCCATGGTCTAGGGTTCCCTTCAGGGAAGTCTACAAGGAAAATGGGGTTATGTCCTCCCCCACCATGTGATGTACCATCGGTGCACGCCCGAATCATCTCTATAATCTATCGTTATGTCCTGATCTGACCCATTTTAATCTATGATGTCAATCTCATCACTGGTAGGCCTAGGAATGGCTCCTAGCCTCGATATCACTTGTGAGTGTCAGATGTACACATCATGTCAGTAGGAACACACTACTCAAACCCAAACTACTACCAAATTTGGTCAAAGTAGAAGAGAATGACTATGTGGCTATATTGTCCCTATAGTAGACAGTTCCTCTACATGTTGAACATCTGTCTACATAGCCCTACCCACATGGACATCCTAAGGTAGGGTCTCCATATGATCCTGCCCACTGTCAATCTATCCAAACTCAACCTCCAATATAGGAGATCACCACTCATGGGTAAGAGGATAAGCATATACCCTAGGCTGCTCTGGGACTAGCTTTATGGGGGTTCCACTAGGTCTAGTGTAGGTAATATGCTCAAACATCCACACCTGTAGTAGCGTGCACGTCATCAGGCTACATCCCTGTCTGAACACATACTCTCCAAGTTTGTGATAGAGATGCACAAGCATGCTCCAACCCCAAGAGTATACTCTCATGTGTCTCTCCAAAGCTCATATAGTGTAGATGAGTCCTCCATGCATATGTGTGCCACACCCATTAGGGCACACAGCTAATGCAAGGGTCACAATCATGAGTCGCCTCACCAATGGAACCTCTCTAGTAGGGTGTAGGAGCTAGCTAACCATAATGTGACCCCTCATCTCATTGTGTATCACTCTCCCCATAGTATATACCTTCTCTCTCTTATAATCCTCCTCTATCCAGTCGGATCGATATCTAACAGTCTCTCCTCTAATGGGTAGGCACCGAATGTGGTATACATCCTCAAGGGCGACCGTCATCTCCCCCACAGGTAGTAAGAATGTTGAGGTGTTTGCATCCCACCTCTCTATTAGTGCCATCAGCATCGCAGAATGGAATCGAATGGCCGACATGGTCATCGCATCCCACAAGCCCATTGCATGTAGAAAATCCCTCTCTCCTTCCGTCAGCCTCAGGATCTGCTCCCGAAGGCTCTAAAAGGTGAGACCAGTGGTATGCTCATGGATGTACTATAAAGTCTGCAAAATGCAAAGCAATCTATCATTAGTAATCGATCAATCATCTATCATTATCTAATCAATGCAATCATTCTATCACTTCTAGCATTCATCACCTAATCTTGTGTTGTTGTTGGTCGCCTCGAATAGGGACCAGGGTGCCCTACTGGGACCATGGTGCCCCCTTGGGACCATGACGCCCTAGGAGGACCAGGGTGCCCTAGGACCCCTAGGTTTCCAAAGGGAGAGCCCCAACCTGGACTAGACGATGACATTTCTCAAAACTATGAAAACATGAAAAAGTGAAATGTAGTCAACAGAAGGTCAACTCACCTCATCAAGCGGACAGCCGACGAGTATGGACTGACGCAGGATCTCCATCCACATAGGCTTCTCAGGTCAATGTCGAGGCTTGATGGCTTATATGTGGGCTCCTCTGTAGTGAATAGTGCCAAAAAGTTAGAAAGTGACAAATGAAGGTGTCACTTTAGTATTTATGTGTTATGCACTTTTTGACTTTATGTATTTAAGTTAAAACCCTAATTTTTGCACTTTTTCTTCAATCTATCATATCTTGAGCTAGGAAGCTCCGATTCTTGCACCATCAGTAGTGTTGGAATCATGAGTTCTCCCTCTCACTCCGTGTTAGTTCCATAATATTCTCAGATGAGTAATCAAGACATGTTGTGAGCTTGCTTCATCAAAATCTTTATCATAATTCATTGTGGAAAACATGATACCCATTGTAGACATCTAAAATTGTCCAGTCTAATTAAATAGATATCTTTATTTATTTAATTTATTCATTTATCCTCTTCTAGCCTTATTTCTCATTTAAATAAATACATTTATTTATTTAAATTACCCTTTTTCTAAATTAAATAAATATCTTATTTATTTAATTGATCCCACTTCCTCTATTAATTAAATGAATCTTTATTTAATTAATTCATTCATTAGCCTTTTCTACCCATGACACATGTCATTCTTCTCTTAATTCCTACACTACCTACCCTCTCATTATTTTCTTATTTTCTCTACCTACGCTCTAATCATAGCCAAGCATTTATCTTTTACACCTCTCAATCTTATCCCTCAATTTCTTATAGTGTCTTCTATATAAGGAGATGCTTCCTTCATTATTGACCCCCCAACGACTCTACCATTCAAACTTTCATATACGATCAAGTCTACTTGCAACCACATTTCCGTTCTTTTTTGAGCTCTTGTGCACACATAAAATCTAAGAGCAAATATATCAAGCAAGATCAATGGAGATAGGAAGAATAGAAATCCAAACCCTATTGGACATGTGATGGTATAATCTTTGTGATTTCATTTGGTTTGCATTGTCTTAGGTAATCTTCATATGTTATGGTGGATCTTTGTTGTTGTTAGGCTAGGGTTTTGTGGTTGAATTCATTTAGTCTTTCAATATTGTTGTTTCCATTTTTACCATACACCCATTTTCACCTCACTAACAAGCAAGTCGAAACACAAGGGGCATATAGCTACCCACAAATTTCATCACCTTCCTTAGTAAGTGTATACACATAAAAATGGCTATGAGTGATTAAATACATATTTTATAATTATTTAATGATTATTCTTCTATTAAATAGTTAATTTGAAAAGATTAATTTATTTAATTCATTTTTCGTATCTTTCTATTAATTAATATTTTATTAATTAATTCATATATCCTATTCTTCTAATTAATTAAATATCTAATATTTAATTATCTTCTCCAAACAATTAAATATCTAATATTTAATAGTTATTATCTTATCCTATAGTCTCAAATATTAAATAATTTCTAAATTATTTAAATCCCTTTTCCAACTCACCTTCCATCTCCACTTCATCTTCCCTTTGCCAACTCATCAAACATGTGGCTAAGGAAATTAATATTTCTTAAATATTAATTCATCATTTATCTCCAACTTCTAAATTTAATGAATATTGTGTGCATACACATATTTCACAACCATGTCCTATATTATCTCCAACACCCCCTACATCTTAGGAAGGACTTGAGTCCACTTGTCCTATCATGCCTAAATCTTCTCCAACCATCCCTAGATTCCCTCAGTCAGCAACCCAGTCAAGGTGAGATGAGTGACACTTGTCTTCTCCTTCCCCCTTTGTCTCAACCTTCACCTTTGCTCACAGCCATCCAAATCTGCAGATCTGATCATGACTGTTGATCTGAGCCATATCATCTCATCCTCTCAAGGTCTATAAAATCAAGAGCTTTAGTTGAGAGAGAGTTAGACTTCAAGAGACTTCAAGTGCATTTTCAAGCAAATCAATTGTAAAACTTATGCCTCTATGAGTTTTAATCTTGAAGCAAATATAAATTATCATATAGCATAATCATTTTAGCATAATCATGTAGCATTGCATATCATAGTATCAGTTAATTATCAGTTAACAGTCCATTCTTCATATGCCATCTTGGAAGCTATCAGTGCATTGTTTGAGAGCACACCATCTACAACTAGGAACAATGGAGTTAGGACACAATGAGACATAAACCATGAAGGTAATAATAGTATTTTTATTTTATATGTATTTCATGTAGTTTCATTGGTTGAGTTTGGATTTCTTGTAGCATTTCCATTGGTATTTTGTGAAACTAACTTGTTGCAGGTAGTATTCTGAGGATGAAATTCAAGTCGACACATTTTGGCACCCACTATAGGGCTCATGGACCTCACATATACCTTTAAAAATTTCACAGAAGTAAAATTAACACATTTGTAATGCAGATTCATGCATGTGTTAATTTTGATAGTGCATTTTCATCACAGGTTAGTGCATTTGCATCACACGTTAATGCATATGTCATGTAGGTTAGCACTTTTGTTTGAAAATCTGCACATTTGCATCACAGGTTAGCACATTTGCATCGCATGTTAGCACTTGTGAACATAGGTTAGCACTTTTGTAATGAAGATTAGCACATTTAACAGATGATTTAGCACATTTGACAATTGTTTTAGTGCATATGTTCTCTAAGATAGCACATTTGAAATAGAATGCAAAATCTAGTTTTTGGAAGATCTTCCAAATTTCAGACTTAGTCAAATTTCAAGGCATTTCAGGATCAAGAGTGAAAAAATTGTAACCACAATTTGAAATTAGGCTTGTGGAAGCCCACCTAAGGTTTTTGATTTTCACTAACTTCTTTTTTTATTGCAGGTTTCTAACAATTTATTGCAGATTTGGAGGAGTTAAGTTAGGATTTAGTGATTTCTTTTCTAGCTTTTTCAAAGTTGGTTAAAAAGAACTCATATTTCCTTTTGGGTAAAAAGAACTTCATTTTTCAATTAGGTGTTCTAAAAAGTACCTCACTTATTTTTGGGCTCTAAAAATAATCACATTTGCAAGGTAAAAAGAACAACAAATCAAACATTTACTTTCTTGGAAAATTGGGATTCACACCTCAAATTTTGGGCTCTAAAAAGAACAACAATCTTTCATTTTCTTGCAAAGGTAAAAAGCACAATCAATCTTTTTTTTTTGCAAGTTAAAAAGAACAATCAACTTGTCTATTCTTACAAAGAAAGTTACTTTTTGCAACGATTTTCATTTTGTTGACCAGGATTTCCAATTTCTAGTTTAGAAAATCATTTGCTATGTGGGGCTAAAATAAACACCATGCTTGTTGGAGCAACATCTCCAAATAGGACTTAGCCAACAATTGCTTTGAAAAGGTTAAAAATAACTTTGATTTCTTTGTCTTAAGTGGTAGGTATATGCTCTCCCCTTAATTGGGTGACCAAAAAGCCAAACCCACTTTTTCATTGCTTTATTTAATTTCAAGGATTAAATCCTTTAGAGGTCCTATCTTCCCGAAGCCTCGAAAGGGCTAGTGAGAAGGGTATGATCCAAGTGGGCAATGACTTTATCACCAAGTTTACCAACCCACTATACTCAAATATGGAGGTTGATGAAAATCCCCTCCAATGGAAGTGTGTATTTGATAGCCTTCCCCTGGTATCCTTGTGATGTGAAAAGCCTTTGTTCTAAAGGTTGGGAAGCCTCTTAATTGAGTTTATCATTTTCCACGCTGAACAAAATCCTTACTACGAACCATAGAAGTAGAAGCTTTGAGCCAAGTCAGTTGCCATAAATTGGCAATATCATAGTGCAAGGGTGGGGAAGAATCCGTCCCCAAGATTAATCACCATATATCTCCCAAGCTAACTACCCAACTATGAAGAAATTCACTTTGGGTTAATTTCTGGCAAAAGGAAAAAAAAGGGGTGCTCTCTAGGGGGTGACAAGGTTGTTTGAGTTGACGGAGTATCAAGACTAGTGGGCTATGATATTGTTGATGACCTTTGAATAAATTGTCTATCTGATGTGTCCTTTTTTGTAAATCAAACCAGTGAAAACATTGGGGATTTGAAAATATCCTCACAAAACATACACTCAATGTTTATCATAGGGATGATCATTGTTTTCATGTGTGCTATGTCTTCTTGTTATGAACATTGAAATATCTTGAAAATAAACCAATACAACAATCAATTCAAAACAAAGAGAAAAGAGCAACCTTAGAGAGAAAAGAATTTCCAAATCCAACAAAGCACCTTTTTGAGGTGGTCATCAACTTTTCAAACTATCTTTAGGGAAGAATTTCATCCAACAAGATTAGGGGAGTATCAAACCAAGCGATCAAGAGTTTATCATCCAACTATCTCAATGACAACAATACCTAGCTAGGTATTCAAGTTAGTCAAATCAAGTTTCTATATCAAGAGACTTTATCCATATCATTTGACATACTTTGTCATAGGGGCCTATCGAACAAACCCTCTATTCGACTTAGTGAGCTTGAGTATCCGAAACAAAGTATCTATCTAGTCAACAACATCAACCTATCCAAACTGAAACTTTGATCACTCATGTGACCATCCCTTGTTGCTTGAAAATGAAGAAGCTTATTCAAAGGAAATGAGTCCTATCCTAAATCAAGGTCAAGATATCATGGCTCTCCAATCTAATCCCATTTTTAATCAAGATCCTACCTATCAAGAATCTTATGAGGATCCCTTAAAATTCTGGTACTCCGTCCATGATGATCCCCTTTTATCTCAAGAGAAGAGTCCCATTCAACATCCACCTCCTAAGAAAGAACATGATATCCCTTCCATCTCCTTCACTAATCTAATTCAAAATCAAGAGAAAATCAAAAACTCAAATGATCCTACTCCAAGTCAAGATCAAGATCAAGAAATCTCTTCATCCTCCAAATCCATTTTAGGTCCTTTCATTTCAAAGTCAATCTCTTCATCCTCCAAATCCATTTTAGGTCCAAATCCATTTTAGGTCCTTTCATTCCAAAGTCAAACTCTTCATCCTCCAAATCCATTTTAGGTCCTTTCATTCCAAAGTCAAAATCTTCCAAATCCATTTTAGGTCCTTTCATTCCAAATTCAAACTCTCCATCCCTTCCATCCATCTTGGGTCCTTACTTCCCTCCATCCATAATTCCATCACCTCAAATGATCCATAAGAAAGATCAACAAAGGCATGCATCTTTGAACTTCTTTCAAACATCTATCTAAACATCTTTTCAAAGCTATTATTCCATCATTTCCTTTATCTATTTTGGGTTTTTATGTCCCAAAATTCAATTTTCCTCCATCTCTTCATCACTTCTTAAGTTGTGTACCAACACTCATCTTGAATGCATTTCCATCTATCCTCACATAAATCTTCAAACATTCTATCTATTATCCAACACCTCTTTTCTATCCTTCCATCCCTTTCATTCAATCTTTTGCATAAATTCATCATCTGTGAAATAGGCATTTGTGTCATTTTGTCACATACTTGCCCATGCTTGAATCTTATGTTCTATCATTTTCCTAGATATATATTCATGATACACTTTAGAATCTGAGGTTATTCCTCTTTAACATTATCTTTTGGTTGGGATACACACTCAATCCAGAAAAGAACCACTTATCGTATCTTGGTACCGACATCTTTTTGATTACTATATCTCATACACTTAATCAATTGCTCTAAATCATTGTGATCTCTTAGTCCAAGACATGGCTAGTGAAAAATCTAAAATCTTGCTTTAGCACCATTGTAATGATCAGACCCATGTAAGTTTCATTACTTACAAGCCAATGCAATCAAAATAAGAAAAGAAAAAGACAATATCAAAAGATCCAAAGCATGATCAGGAAAAGAAATATCTAAAATTAAAAAAAATATATCAAAAGCTTGGCTATGGGAAAATGCGAGTAACTCCATCAGGGCTATGGACACCTGGCTGGAAGTGGAGCAATATTTGTGATATTATAGAGATAACCTCATTGAAGCTATGGATTATTTCTGGAAGCGAGGCTCTATCTAGGATGCTTTTGAAGTCAAGGTAACTCATGTAGCTAGCCATGTTGGATTCTGAAGATTATAATGATCATATGAGCCAGAATGAACCCAATTGCACACACATGGGTAATCAAAGACTATGTACCTTGATCTAATTTGGGATTCTTCTTCCCTTTTGAGTCTATTTCCTAGTTGCTAGATATGTTTGGTTGAATTTTTCTGGAGGTTCTAAGTGTGGGTTGGGTCTCTATCTTTGAAAAGTTTAGGAACACTTATTCAGGTGGTGCTAAATATTGTGACAATCTTACATATCACCTCTTTACAAATGGAGACTTCTATACCTTGGGTCAAAGTTTCATCCACTGTATTCTTCATACCACATCTCCTATTATCCTTCCTCTAGTATCTAAATTCATTTAGTGCTATCTACGATCTTGCTTCATGCTAATCTATACCATATATCCTAATTATTCATTTCTTCCACCATCTATCACTATCTATGATCTTGTTTCTCCTATCCATATCCTATCTCCATCCATATCCCCTTTTCAATCATTGATCTTGATCAAAACTAAGGACAAAAAATATGATTTTAAGAATCTCTTGATGTGTATCCTCATAAGCTACTTTCATCTTTCTCCTATCCATTTCCACCTCAATGGTTCAGTCATCAATTCATCCATTCCTTGTATTGCTATACATTAGGGCAACGAAATAAATCTTTCTTCTAATCCAAAAAGCTCAAACAAAAAAAAAAAAAAAATCACAAAATGTCCAAAAAAATAAAAATTAAAAAAAAAATCAATAAAATCACATAAAAATTTGAAAATCAAAGCATGACAACATTGACCATCCATCAAATCATATCAACAACAAGAAAAATCTCAGAGCTTTCAATCAAACTGATCACATGTCTAGTTAATCAATCCATCTATTAACATCAACATGTCTTATACAAGGATATGTACACTTGAAACCAGACAGATCGGTCTTACACGGGGTACTCACTCTTTGAAACCAGACATTCTTATCAATCATCGAACAAATCAAAACAATGACATAGATCAGTATGACTATTGTATTTTGTTCTGGGTAGTCTTATCTTTATCAATTGATGATAGGACATGTTTCATCTCTCAAAAATCAAGAAAGACAAAAAAAATTGAAAACAAATCAAAATGTGCAATAAAAACAAATGGTGAAAACCTGGTAAATAGGCGCTATTTAAAAAGTAAGTTCCTCCATCTATGAGATTGCTTTGCCCACCTATCCACTCCATCCTATCGCATCTATCGCTTCCATATATCTTAGCTTATCCATTCCATCTTTCACATCCATTTCTCTTAACCATTTAGCAAAAAATATGTAGCTTACCAACAGTTATCAATCTTTGACATACTTGTCGTAGTCATTGTCTTAGATTTTATCAAAATCAATCATATTTGCATTTGTATCCCGTCGTGGTTTGGATCTTGATAAATTCATACATTCATAATAATTTGTGTTTCCACTGGGGGAAAAATCCTAATTTCTTTTGCTAAGGTGATCTTTTGAATCTTTGAAAATCCAAAACATTCAAATAACTTAGAAAAACCAAAAACACCTAGGATTTTGAAATAGATAACGAGCAACAAAGCAACAAAAAACAAGGCATTTCATCAACAACTGAATCATGACACTCAGAAAATGAAGAATCAACCAGCAAGTAATACGGGATTATTAAAGATCATTCATCAAGATGATTATATTAGTTAATGACCATAAGAATATGTGAATGACATGCAAGATTTAGTGTTTATATCTTGATTTTATTGCTAATCATGTACTCTATGCAACTCAAGGATGTCCATGACTAGAGAAGCTATGATGGGGCATGATTATTTTCTTTGATTGTTGTCTGTGGTTTATCTCTTACTATGGTATGTACTTGTCTCAAGATATGATCGACAAAAGATCAAGGAGGACATTCCAAGTCATGCATGAAAGGGGATAATCCTTGTCTGTTCTGCAAGCAATACTCAGGTCAACTTGATCCATTATATCAAGTTGCTTGTATTAAATTGCTATATCAAAATCCATGTAAGGAATACTCAAGTCATCTTGAATCATTATGTCAAGTTGCTTTTATTTTCTTACAGCATTTTAAAGCTCAATGATGAAATCAAGCATTGTTACAAGATAGCATATGAAGAATGGCAGTACAATTTTTAGTTAGATGATTTTGGATTAGCTCATTATTCATTTGGAATATAAGAATTCATGGTCAGTTGCATTATAATCATATCATTTCATTAACAGATCAACGGTCATAAATAAAGATTGAGTATACTTGGACAAACAAAAATAATTTGCATTTAATCATTGTAGGTGCATTCATTTTTAGAATCATTTTAATCATCATCCATTTCATTTAGTTGTATATAAATCAATGCATTAATTTGCATTCAATTAAGTGCATTTCATTCATCATGTAGTCTATCATCATTATTATTTGCATTATCATTCCATTAATGATCATTTAGTTGCATCTTTACACTTAGATTCATGAACATTACATATAAAATCAAAAACATTTCATGTAGATCATTTGTATTTACATAATCATAAGCATTAAAGCAATCATTCATTTGCATTTCCATATAGATCATTGCATTTGCATCATTTACATATCATTTAAGTTAGTAATCATTTTCATTTTCATCCAAGATCATCAAAATCGAAAAATCAACAAAAGCATTTATCATTGCATCATCATTTAAAGCATCATCATCAAATAGAATAACATGCATAAATATCATCATCCATATAATTAAAGAATAAAGCATCATCATCAAATAGAGTAACATAATAAAGATCATCATCATATATAATCCATGTCTGCATATAGATCATAATAAAATAATAAAAGTCCAAGTAGACAATGATATCAAATAAACAATACAAGTGCCTCCAAATCAAGTCACGGTTGTCCTGTACCACTACCACCTAACTCTATCCGTCTTTGTGGCTGTGGGAAAGAAGATTCTCTAGATGCCTATCTCCCATGATCATCACTCCTCTGAGGAGGTCCCATGACCCCACCACTGCTAGTATCCATCAACACTATGGTATGATAACTACTTTCTCTCTAGCTATCTGCAACTCCCTCCTCATATCATCGTCACTAGTGGGAAGTCTCATTCCTAGCCTGAACTAATGCTCTAACAGTGTCAACTAAAAGAGTACTTGATCCAACCTTCTGAATATGATCAAGAAGGCCTTGAGTATCCTACTATCTCTAAACAGCTATATCCCTCTCAACCATGAGAGTTTGCACCTGTGCTCGAAGCTGATCAATCTATTCTCTAAGACTATCAATGGTCTCCTACTCTAGCACATCATGCTCTGGTGCATCCTGCTCTAGCATATCATGTGTTGGTGCATCCTCCTCTAGCAAATCCTATTGTGGTGCATGAACCCCAATCCCCTCCTCACCACCACTCTGTCTAACAGTTGGAATCTTTGTCTGAGTAGCTCTCGCAACCCATCATCTAATAAGGGGAACATGATCATTAGGATCCTCATCATCTCCACCATGAGCTGCAATAACCCTAGGGTCTGGCTGAATCTATCCAAAATCAATGCCTCTCCCACAACCCCCATCCAGTCCACTAACCTCGCCTCCTCCTGCCAATGGCAACCCTCTCAGTGATCTCATACCTACCCTGCCATGCTCCCTCCCAATCCATCCAACATCTCTCCCACCCATAGGATGTGGTCTCCCAATCCCGTCAATTGGTCCACACGGTCCTCCATGGACTCTCAATTGACCTCCTCTCTGTCTAGGTCTCCTACCACTACCAACTCCATCCCCACCCTCATCTCCGTCTTCGTCTCCTAACACCTGGATCATCTAAATCATCATCCTCATCTCCTAAGCTGGGAGGAGGATCAATTGGATCAGTAATACGAGGAAATGGATGAGCTAGTATATACTGAGCATAATCTACAGTAACCCCAGGATCAAGAATATGCAATCTCATATCATAAGCCACTCTCAGAGTAGCAAGAAACTTTGCATGAGAAATATCAAATGATAAGGAAGGTCCCCAATCTCGTCTATCTCTGTACCGACAAGCATTTATTGTCACACCAGTAGGCATAGGCTGGATCATACCAAATTGTCTAAGAATGCAAGTAATCAACTATCGCTCAATAATGTAAGGAGTCCGACCAATGAGATATCTACTTTGCATGATAAATGGTAATGTCCGTGCATCATCCATCCATGGCTCACAATCAACATATGGTCTCCAAGTAATGTTGTCCAGTGAATCAAGAACCCAATGCCAATACTCCATCTTACCTAGCTTATGCTGAGTAAGGATAGCTGCATAAAAATACATATATGGCTGCCTCTCTCCACGAACTCTATGATGGATATGTCGAGTCACGGCAATGTGCTCCTAGCACCATATCTACAATAAAGTACATCCTGTAGACAAACTAGCACTCTCATCATACACCACCTAATGAAGATCATGATATAAATGTGCCAACATACAAACACCCCAAGCATATCACGTATGATGCTGCATCATACTTAGGAGAATCTCACTCCATCCAACAAAAAAACCTCACGATCACCTATGAGGACAAATAAATCCTCCAATCAAACCAGCAAGAATCACAAGAAGAGTCTCATAATACACCACCATATCCTCCCATCGGATCTCTCCTCTAGTGATGCTATCATCAGCAAAAATGACTCTTCAAGCTTCTATCCCAACAGGATCTTGAAAATCATACTGCACTAACTTGCCAGTCACTGGGATGTGCAAGATCCTATAGACATCCTCAAGCATCACACTAATCTCACCCATGGGCAAGTGAAAAGTGTTATGCTCATTGTTCCATCTCTCAGCTAACATCATCAACAATCCTCTATTATGCGTAATCTCAGGCATATACAACAGATGGTGTAAACCATAGGCATCTATATGTCTAACCTTTGCATGTGTCATCTCTGGCAGTAAATGACGTATTGCCAGTAATTTCTCCCGACACTGGAGAACATCACGTTTCTCTTATTTTATCAGGAGGATTAGATCAAGTATCACTTATCTATCTATCAAATCAAAGTGACCGCTAATCTATCTATCTATCAAATCAAACCGAAGCAATCTACGCTATCAAATCTATCAAATCAAACTAAAGTAACTTAAGCTATCAAATCATTTTAAAACCTATCAATCATGGTTTTCTATCAATCACTGAGTTTAATCAAAACTTTGGTAAGCTCTTGTATCAGAAACTAAATCGGTTTCTTAGAGATACTCTATCAAAACAAATCAAATCAGTCTACCCAACAACATCAATCAATCAATCAAGTCCTTATTCATCATACACGCGCATTAAACTTGTTAAATGTAATCATCAAAGTGATTTTAGCTTTTGCATTTATCAAAAACATCAAATTTTGAGCATATGCGCTATCCTATTGAGCAAAAGTGCTAAACTAAAGCATATGCACTATCCTATTGAACAAAAGCGCTAAAACCAAGCATATGCGCTAAAATTTTCAACAAACACGCTAACCCTACGTACGAATGTGCAAAACATGCAAAGGCGCTCCAACACAATGCATATGCGCTAACAAACAATTCAAAAGTGCTAATTTATGCATATGCACTAACATCCTTGGCATATGCGCTACCAAAAAGAGCATAAGCGCTAATCTATGCATATGCACTAACCCTAATTGCATATGCGCTAAATCAAAATGCCAAAGCGCTAACCTAATACCGAAAATCACAATAAAAATAAAAAAAATAAAAAATGCGCCTAAAACATGAAAAGTCGCACGACAAGTTGAAAACAAAGCTCGTGATAAGATACATAACGGATACCCATACTCGAGAGGTCGCTGATATCGTCGAACACACTCAAAATGATGGTTCTCCACAGGAATCACCATTTCACCACCTCACTAAGAAAATTTTCTTCACAAAGCTGACAAGGATAACAATGAAATTAAAATTAGCCTTGGTTAATTTTATATTTCCTATTTGAAGAGTAATTAATGCTATTCAATGGGGCAATTTATCTTGTTTTTTACAAATGAATTTAATTGACGGAACTCTTTTTATCAATTATCATGAGATCAATCATTCAAACCAAAGTTTTTAACAATTTCATGATTAATCTCCAGAGGGGGCACACAATCAAGATTTTCATCTTCATCAGGCGCATTATCGAGATCTGATTTAATCTTTGAAACAATGTTGTTTTCACATTATTTCAAAGAGGGGCAAAATGTATACACATAAAAATGGCTATGCATGATTAAATAAATATTTTATATTTATTTAATGATTATTATTCTATTAAATAGTTAATTTGAAAAGATTAATTTATTTAATTCATTTTTTCGTGTCTTTCTATTAATTAATATTTTATTAATTAATTCATCTATTCTATTCTTCTAATTAATTAAATACCTAATATTTAATTATCTTCTCCAAATAATTAAATATCTCATAATTAATAGTTATTCTCCTATCCTATAGTCTCAAATATTAAATAATTTCTAAATTATTTAAATCCATTTTCCAACTCACCTTCCATCTCCACTTCATCTTCTCTTTCCCAACTCATCAAACATGTGGCTAAGGAAATTAATATTTCTTAAATATTAATTCATCATTTATCTCCAACTTCCAAATTTAATGAATATTGTATAGGTACACATATTTCATAACCATCTCCTATATTCTCTCCAACACCCCCTATATCTTAGGAAGGACTTGAATCCACTTGTCTTATCATGCCTAAATCTTCTCCAACCATCCCTAGATTCCCTCAGTCAGCAACCCAGTCAAGGTGAGATGAGTGACACTTGTCTTCTCCTTCCCCCTTTCTCTCAACCTTCACCTTTGCTCACAACCATCCAAATCTGCAGATCTGATCATGACCGTTGATCTGAGCCACATCATCTCATCCTCTCAAGGTCTATAAAATCAAGAGCTTCAGTTGAGAGAGAGTTAGACTTCAAGAGACTTCAAGTGCATTTTCAAGCAAATCATTTGTAAAAATTATGCATCCATGAGTTTTAATCTTGAAGCAAATAACAATTATCATATAGCATAATCATTTTAGCATAATCTTGTAGCATTACATATCATAGTATCAATCAACTATCAGTTATCAGTCCATTCTTCATATGCCATTTTAGAAGCTATTAGTGCATTGTCTGAGAGCACACCATCTACAAATAGGAACAATGGAATTAGGACACAATGAGACATAAACCATGAAGGTAATATTAGTATTTTATTTCATATGTACTTCATGTAGTTTCATTGGTTGATTTTGGATTTCTTGTAGTATTTCCATTTGTATTTCCATTTGTAGTTTTTCCATTTCACACTTAGGTTAGCACCCACCTTGGTGTGTCTTGCACCTTGCATTTCTCATTCCCCTTTAGACATTTAATTAATTATTTTAATTAAATCTAAGGTCATTTCTTATTATAAAGTTGGGCCCTTTACCCTAAGTGTGCCCCTTTTCATCTTATTTCTCCAATGAATCATTTAATCATAAACCCTAATTATGTCTTATTTTGATCGTTTAGGCCCGATTTCACATATCAAAACATTTCTAAATCAGTTGTAACTTTTGTATGTGCTCGAATATCATCATATCTAACGGCCCCAAAAATTTGGTGAAAAGTTGGTCAGACCGTGGCAGGAACGCACATGGTCTGTGGCTTTTTTCCTGAAATTTTTGGAGCGTAATCCTATGATATAATAATGCTTAACCCAAAAATATCAGTGAGAAACTCAAATCCTAGGTTGGCCTGAACATGAAATTAAGATATAGGGTTTCATACTTAAGAGCTCTCTTTCTTCATTTGAAGGAGTCTTCTTCTAAGAATCTAAGAGCAGGTTTTTGGAGTATTAGAGCCTTTTTTGCAGCGAAAGAGTAGATCTTTGAAGTCTTCAACAACATTCAACATTCATTCATCAAACATTCATCAAGCATCATTTTATCAATTGGGGGCTTTTGAAGATGTAGAATAATGATAAGAGATCACCGACTGACGATTGGCTTGTACCTCTCCCTTGGGGTTGGGTATGGTTTCATGTTGTTTTCATGTCTTTACATAAGCTTCATTTTGATTTACATTCATGATTTAAATCACGTTGCATTGTGGATTTAGAGTATTTACTTTGTCAATTATAAGCAATTAGGGTTTACTCTTTAGGGTCGCTCTAGGTTGTTTACTTTCATTCTTAGGATCTTGCACACACACAAGGTTCTTACACACATATTTTCAGTACTTTATCGGCTATTTGTGGAGGTGTAAATCACCAAGATGGGGGTTTGACTAAGGCATCAACACCACCCAGAAGTCTCAGAAGTGCAAAAATTTGTCAAGGACACGTCTGCATTCAGGAGGTGAGTCTGTGTTCATAAGATGCATCTATGACAGATTTAAGCGTGTTTGAGTTTTTTTGCCATGTTTGTGTTAGGTTTAACCGCATTTTTGTTTCAACTTTTTTATTTTAGTTTTGATCTAGTTTTGAGGTTTTATTTCGTCATTCGGATTTCAGATCTGGTTTATTTTGAACTAAAATCTTGTGATCTAGCTAACGAAATTGGTGCGCAACTTGTCTTGAAAGAAAAATCATTTTGTCGAAGGCCCCTATTTCACAAAGTCTTTTAGATCTAAAATTTACCTAACTTGTGTTCTTGGAGGAAGGGGTGATCATTTGAAACAATCCAAACTACTAACAAATCTTCGTTACAAGATCTTGACAAGGGTTTTCTTTTTTATCTTTATTGTGTGCCTTGTTTTCATAGATTATCAAACACTTCAATTGGTGCACTAAAATTGAACAAGTGTCTTTTGTGTCTTGAGCAATAGGCTCTTTTTGTTTAATCTCTAGAGGGCCTGTCTCCCCATGTGGTCATTAGGACTACTAGTGAGGAGAGAATGACAAAAGTGGTAGCGAGGAAAACCCATGTCTTTCGAACCACTATAAACAACTATATCCATGGTGAAAACCATGGGTAACGTGTGCTGATTAGTTCATACTGACACTATGTCTCCCCATAAACCCATTTGATCAAGTTTATTTGATCATTTGTAGGGTCTAACCCCTACCGACTAGTAGCCTTCTATATTTATAGAGCTAAAAGTGCCACATGTATGGCCACACAAGCGGATGCCCTTAGTAGCACCTTTTTGTTTTAGAAATCCAAAATCCTTCTAGTTGTTGGGTCAGGAGGTCGGACCTCTAGAGCGACCCACACACATACGATTCTTAGTAGAGATACAAAGTTTTCCATAGGGAGTTTTCATGGGGACTGATGCTTGGCTGGCTCAGAGAAGTGAGTGTTGAGGGTGGAGTCAGTGGGGTCAAGCATCTAAGTATCCACTTTGAATAGCATTGCCTCGGGGGAAACCCCATGTGGGATCAACAACTCTTGTCTTGGCTAGCCATAATAATTGTGCTTGTTTTCTTTTGAACATTCAAACATTCAAGATCAAAAATCAAAACATTGTGTCTTTTGTGTCTTCAAGTGTATGCAAAACAATTTTCACATCAAACAATACACTTTTCTTTGAGTCATTTTGAGTCTAAACACTTGCAAACATTGAGTCTTCATCAAAATTGTGTCCTCTTTTCACAAAAAAATAGACAACAAAATTCAGATTTGGTCACAACAAACAACTTTACAAATTGAAAAAAAATTGCAGTTTCCAGAAACACGTTTGTGTCAGATATAATCGCGTCTGTGTCATTTAACTGTGTCTGTGAAAGGCAGAAACACGTCTATGTTCTTTTAAGAAAAATTACACTCATAAAATCTCAGAAACGTGTCTGTGCAGTGGTAAACCACGTCTGTGTCATTTAACCATGTTTGTGAAGTATATAGGCATGTCTGTGTTTAGAATTGGAAAAATTTACAGTCCAACAAACAAGAGCATTCAGTTTCAGAATTCTTGATCTTCTTAGGTTATTTCTCCATATTTTCATCTAGCATTCAGCCTATCTTTGGGTCTCACAAAGTTCATCATTTCTTTACACCTTGCATTACATTAACATTTGTCTAAACTTGAGTCAAAAGGTCACTTGCTTGTCCTCATCTTGCTTTGTCAACACACTACATACAACAACATTTTGCTAAGTGGTCCCTCATCAAGGTCTATCACCTTTGGGTCTCATTTGGTCTTACTTAGAGTCGAGGTCAACTTACCTCATCAAGAGAAACTGTCATCTCTTTGGAAGCCACACCTACTCTACTACATAGATACTTGGTCTTACACTTTGGACATTGCAAGTACACCTTAGATTCATTTACATTATATTCAACTATTGGTCTTCAATACATTTCCATTTTCATCTAGTTTCACACATCTTGGTCAATACCTAGTTCATGGTTGAAAGTTGTTCCCAAAATTCTAGGAGAGAAACTAAAGAGGCTCAAGAGTCTGCAAACATGAGTGCCTATGAGTATGACAATGATATCTTTTTCAATTCTGATCATACTACATTACCTGACATGGATGCCTATAGAAACATTCCAAACTTTAAGAACATGGACACTACAAACAACAATGATACCCACAATGACAATATGGACAACATTCAAATACATTCAGTAGAAGTGGAAGACTCCATTATGGATCCCCGTTTCAATCAATTGGTTGAGGAAATAATGAGGAGAGATAGACAATATTTCTTACAAGTGATGGCACAAAGTGGAGCCAAGATCCCTCATGATTTCGACATGTCTCAAATAATGGAACATTGACCTTTGCGTGAATCTCAACTCAACATGGATCAAAGGAGGCCTAATAGTGGAGGCAATAGAGGACCACATTTTGTGCTAGAATCACCCTCATCTTTGTTTCAAAAACTTGAGGTCCCACATACACATGGTCAATCATATGACACTTAACTTTGCAGACCATTATGGAAATCTTATGCAGAAAAATATACTCAATCGCATACCAATGCTAAGGACCAACCACCAAAGAAATTGGATATCCAAAGGCATGATCAAAATTTGTAAACAAGAAAACCCCACATCAAATTTGGGGGTCACACACTAGAACAAACTCATGACCTGCCTGTAGAGTATGGTATACATGGACAAAATAGATATTCCATTCCTCATCATGACTCTATACCAAGTGGTCCTTGTACGCAACATCACTATAGACCTCCTCCATATGAACATGTGTATGATCAATACCATCCATATATGCAACATGCTCCTCCTCCACACAATGGTTCAGGCATGGGATATGGTCTAAGAAGTCGATCTCCACCTAAGAACAATTTGGATCAGGAAATTAAGGACTTACAAAAGAAAATGGAGGACATAAATACACCGAAGCCAACTTACACAATGAGAGACATATGTCCCTATCCATTTGACAAAATAATTCCAATGACTCCATTTCCTACACACTTTGTGCCACCTAAGTTTGATAAGTACATAGGCAAAGGGGACCCTAAGTCACATATAAGACAGTTTTTCACGGCTTGCATTGAGGTAGTAGCAGAAGAGACATATTTGATGAGATTATTCCCACAAAGCTTAGGTGATCAAGCTATGGAATGGTTCTCCCAACTCCCACCTGGAATTAAGTCATGGGGTGACTTAGCAGAGGCATTTATCCAACATTTCTCATACAATATAGAGACAGACATATCAGTCACTACTTTGTGCAACACCAAGCAAAGGGATGAAGAGTCTTTTTCATCATTTTTACAAAGATGGAGAAATCTACCTAGTAGATGCTCTTATGAAATTCCACAAAAATAAATGGTAGAAATGTTCACCCAAAATGTTAACAAAGACATTGGTTATGACTTGAGAAAAGATTGTTTGTCCACCTTCAAGGATGTCATTGAGAAAGGCTTAGCGACAAAAAAGGTCCTAATTGAGAAAGGCATCATCAAAATATTCAAAGAAAACAAAGAGGAATTTAAAGGAAAAGACAAGCCAAGATTTTAGAATAAAAACAAGAACACGGTCAATGATGGTGTTGTTGATGCCAATACAGTGCGACCCAAAATTATTTTTTTCTAGATCAATCTCTACAAACAATCAAGTGAATACTCAAACAACTTCAAAATCACAAAGGAAGTACACCCCATTGGGAAAACCACTAGAGTCAGTTTTCAAAAAGCTAGTGGCAAACAAAATAATAACAATCCCAGATTTGCCTCCATATGAGCCAAAGGTTAAACCAAATTGGTGGAATGATGATGAGTATTGTGAATTTCATAAGAGCAAGGCACATAAAATAGGAAACTATCATCACCTGAAGAACATCATACAAGACCTTATTGATAGAGGTGACATTGAGATTGAAGGGCATTCATCCAATCAAGAAAATGAGATGTTTAAGGAACCATTTCCAAAACATGACAAGGGAAAAGCCAAAGCCACAAATGAGCAGACCAACTATACTAGAGAATTCTATAACTATGATTCAATTGTTAATCACATTTCGATGGACAATTATGTCTCTACCATTATCATCAAAGACAAAATGCTTAAGAATACTACCCAAAGACCCAAAATTATCCTAAAAGGCATTGGATCTTCTTCCGAACCTATCTCTGAATGTAATGTCACAACTCATTGAGGTAAATTCACTTTGCAAGGTGCTCTAGCTAAAAACACCACTTCGTCATCAACCAAACCTGAGTATGACCTTGTAGAGCAGTTAGGGAAGACACCCACGCTTATCTCAATCCTTGAGCTCTTACACATATCCCCCGCACATAAAGCCATCCTTGATAAAACTTTGAGAGACACTTTCGTCCCCACTGATCTGAACGTGGACCAGTTTCAAGCCATGGTAGGATACCTTTCCATTCCGTACTCCCTTACATTCATAGAATTTGATGATGCCTCCGTGAGCCAACCACATAATACACCTTTACACATTGAAGCCTTCCTGCACAAACATCGAATAAAATGAGTTCTGATAGATGGAGGAGTTGGTCTTAATATATGTACTTTGAACACAATAATACAATTGGGATATTCAGACAAAGTTGTGAATGCTACAAACAAAATTACCATAAAGGCATATGATGATGAAGAGCATTCATCCAAGGGCACAGTCACCTTGCCCCTCAGAGTTGGGCCAGTTACAAAGGATGTGGTTTGTCAAGTCCTAGACCTGGATCTCACATACAATATATTGCTAGGACATCCTTGGATTCATGAGATGAGGGTAGTCCCATATACATACCACCAATGCATTAAGTTTCCTCATAATGGAGTTGAAATAACAGTTAATGGTGATCCTAATCCATTTATATACTGCAATAGCTTGAGATCAAAAATTGAGACAATCATTCCAAGTAATAGAGAAGATGTCCCTTTTTCTGCATACATTGACCTTGAATCATTAAAACCTTCAACATCAAAACAAGGTGAGCTTAAAGGGAAATATCAAGACAAAGGCATGGGTGAATACACTTTGAATCAAACCATATGCTTACGATAAGTTATGAGTTCACCAAAAGAATATGGACGACCACATCCTTCTACATGGGTGTTTGTCATTACACTTAAATGGGATCCTACTATTTTCCAAAAGTGGGGTGAAATGGAAGAAGAAGATTTATACAAAATGCTTTACAAAGACCCTGAACATGGTACACAGGATTACATCAGCATACCATGTGAAAAATATGGCAAAGGATTCAAGATCCTACAAAAGTTTGGGTATGGTGGTAAAAGTCCTCTTGGCTTAAGGAAGGAAGGTATCATTCAACCTTTGCAACCAGAATTGACATTCAAAAAGGAGCGCTCGAAAGGACTTGGTTTCATGTCTTCTAGGGTAAATACTTGAAAGACAGAAGAAGCATTACAAATTAAGGCTTCTAAAGATCAACAAGAGAACTACTATTCCACCGACTCCAATCAATGGGAATGGGGTTGAGACAAATACTCCAATGACTATGAACTCACTGAGACATTCAGAGAACCAGGTGAACCCACAGAAACAGAGGAATTTTATAGAAAATTCAAAGTTGGTCAAGAAACAACCCTTGAGGATCCCACACAGTCTCTGCCTCTAGGTTCTAGGTCGAAATCATGATGGATAAGGACACCAATTCCGGAATGTGCCACTAGTGATGACAATTTGGATTCGTTCATGATAAAGACAAATGAGGAGATTTCCAATTATGACCTTGACAACTACCTTGACATACCTGAATATAACTGCATCTTCACCCTTAGTCTCACTGACTTTGAAAACATTGAAGGCCTTCCGCTTGTTCACCACCAACTTATTGATTAGGACCATGAAGGACTTGTACAGTTCGACACATTCCAAAATGATGAAGCCTTTATTGACTATCTAGGCATACGAGATGATCTTTTGGTTGGGGACTATAAGGCAGGATACACTATAGAGCTCAATAATGTGGCATATTTTGGTGAGGGTGTTGGGCCTTCCAATCACAAAAATATTAAAATAAAAATAAATTATGGGTCTTATGGTGAAAACCATGTTGTGGCACTATCTAACCCCAAAAAGTAAAAAGAAAGGACGTATCTGAGGGCGAAAACATCTCTGAGGCACTCGAAGATGGAAGGCTTGACATTCTACCAACATCGTATGAAGAAAAATCATCTATGTTAGTAGAGGAGACCATCAAAACAAACATTGGTACAGAAGAAATTACATATAACATATTCCTGGCACAATCTTTGACAGAGACAGAAAGACCAAAGTTCATAACTTTCTTCACAGAGCGACAAATCAATTTTGCATAGTCATATGCTGATATGTCTGGACTGGATCCAGATTTAGTAATGCATCATTTGATAGTTAAACCGGGGGTAAAACCAGTAAAGCAAAAACTAAGAAAGATGCATCCACAAGTAGCATTATTAGTCGAAGTGGATCTTGAAAAATTATTGGATGTCAGATTCATATGCCAAATTGATTATCCTAAGTGGATCTCCAACTTAGTACCAGTCAATAAACCAGATCGTAGCATCAAAATATGCATAGATTTTAGAGACATCAACAAAGCTTGTCCTAAGGATGATTTTCCATTGCCCAATATCAACCTGATCATAGATCTCATAGTAGGTCATGCGATGTTATCTTTGATGGATGGTTTCTTTGGCTATAATCAAATAAAAATCGCATCCAAGGATCAACACAAAACAACATTTACTTGTCCCTAGGGAACTTTCTGCTGGAATGTTATACCCTTCGGGCTAAAGAATGCAGGCGCTACATATCAAAGAGCCATGACTACTATCTTTCATGATCTCATGCACATAACTATAGAAGACTATGTTGATGACCTCTTGGGAAAATCAATAGACAGAGCTACACATTTGGACATACTTTCAGTCATTTTTGATCAGTTGGAAAAATACAAGGTGAGATTAAACCCCAAGAAATGTGTCTTTGGAGTAACCTCCGAGAAGCTCATGGGATTCATTGTCTCAAAAAGAGGAATTGAAGCTGATCCAGCAAAAGTCAAGGCAATCCTAGGGATGCAACCACCAAGAAATATCAATCAACTTTGATCTTTGCAAGGAAGACTCTATCCCATACGAAGATTCATAGCACAACTTGCAGATAAATGTCATCCTTTTCAGCACTTGCTACATAAAAACATCAAATTCAAATGGGATGATAACTATCAATAGGCTTTCCAAATACTCAAAGATTATCTTTTGAATCCACTAATATTGATTCCACCAATTCCAGAACAACCCCTATTATTATACATATCCGCTACTTCAACAACACTGGGGGCACTCTTAGCACAACAAGACGTTGAGGGAAAAGAAAAGGAAGTCTACTACATCAGTCGTACTTTGGTGGGATATGAGGTAAAATACACACCAATTGAGTGTGGATGTCTCGTTGTGGTCTTTGCTTCGCATAAATTATGACACTACATGCTAACTCATAAAACTAAGTTGGTCGCGAGGATCGATCCATTGAAATACCTTCTCAATAAAGCAATGCTTACTGGTCGACTAGCCAAATGGGTGATGCTCTTGAGTGAGTTCAGAATTGAATATGTAGACATAAAAGCAATAAAAGGATAAGCTACCACAGATCAGTTAGCAGATGCTCCCATGATAGATTGTGTTCCTCTAACTTCAGAATTTCCAGATGAATCCATCTTGACAATATCACACACAAAGCCTTGGCAACTATACTTTGACGGTTCATACACATAGCATGGTGCAAGAGCTGGCATCCTCTTCATCCCACCTCAAGGGGATTCCATTCCAAAATCATACCGATTATCATTTCCTTGCACTAATAACATAGCAAAATACGAGGCGTTAACAACTAGATTATAGATTGCAGTTTATTGGAAGATCCAGGAACTTCATTTTTTTGGGGACTCTCAACTTGTGATTCGTCAAGCAACTTGTTATCACTGATTAAAAATGGGCTTTTCTTTTCCCTTGATTGGCTATGGTTTGTTGAAATTTTGAGTAGGGTGTAGTTTCAAATGCTTCAGCTTTGTTCTAGACCTCAAGGGTTTAAGGGTTTTTGATTTTAGATCCTCTTGTGTTTGTTTTAAACCCTTTGGTTTCTAATCTTTTGTTACTTTATTCAATTAAGTAATGGGTCATGGGGTCATAGGAAATGTTCCCCCTTGTTGTTAGCCTAGGCGGTCATGTTAATTAATCAAAAAAATTATGCCTTATATGTTTTTCTCCTAAAGTTGTCGGGCCCAGTAACTAGTGCGCATCTCGCGGGTGGATCCACGGCTCGCGTTATTTCGCTAGGCGAAGTTGCGCGTAATTTAAAACCAACAAAGTTGCGAAAATGACATGGCATGCCACATAGACGGTCCAGCTGGTTGATGATAGCGAGGAAAATGGTGGCACGCGGCACAAGTCACAATAGTCAGCGAGTCAGGATTAAAGGCTAAAAGGCGGGCCCTAGAGGCAAGTCAGCTTCGAAGGTGACTAGATGCCAGGTGTTCACAGTGAGTCAGCGGGCCCACCCCTCCTGAAAGAATTTTCAGACGGTTAAATGCTGATCAATTTAAAAGATGATCTGATGGCCCGTGCTATTTCACAAGGGTAAGATGCTCGTTCTTTATACCCCACGAAATAGCGAGAGTGAATGAGAGCCGTCGACATGTCATGATGGAGGACCTGGAGGATACAGCTATCAAGAGTTTGTTGGGGCCCCATGGTTTTCTTTCGGTGTATAAAAAAGTGACAAGTCAGCTCCGAAGGTGACTGGATGCCAGGTGTTCATAGTGAGTCAGCAGGCCCACCCCTCCCGAAAGCCTTTTCAGATGGTTAAATACCGATCAACTTAAAAGATGATCTGATGGCCCGCACTATTTCACAAGGGTAAGATGCTCATTCTTTATACCCCACAAAATAGTGAGAGTGAATGAGAGCCGTCCATGTGTCCGACAACATGTGGTCTAAGAAGAAAGTTGTGGGCCCACCAAAGTGGAACCGGCAGTATAAAAGAAAGACACGCAGCCAATGTTAAGTCGAATGCGAAGGAAATTTCAAGGCCAATGGTTGGGCACCACGTGGTATCATATAGCCAATAGAGAAGCGGGACCCAACGCAGAGCTAAAGCTGTTAGTTAATCTAACACTCGATCAAGTTTCTTTTGATTGGACGATCGGCACTATTTCGCAGGACCAAGCTGCCCGATAGTTATGCTTTGCAAAGTTGCGAAAGAGCAAAATGAAACACTTGCAGGAATGTTGTGACCCGTTGGAGCGAAAAATATGAATTCTCGTATGAATTCAATTTTGAAGGGATGGCCGAAGCATGTGGAATCAATGTTGTATTTAAGGCTCTGAGTACAATATTTGATTTCCTATCAACCGGGTGAAGATATCTTTTAAAGAATTTTGCAGAGGAGCGGATGCAAAGCTATTTTCTTCAAGTACAAAGCAAGTCAGTTCAGTTGTAGAGCAAATTCCTTCAAGTCAAAAATAGGTTTTCTTGTATTCTTGTGTAGCAATTCCTGTGTGGTGTGTTTTAGATAAGATAATTGATTTGTTACAGGATTGTCTATGAGTGGTATTCATTTCTTACATTTTCTGAATGGTGCTCCTAAAAGAGAATTTTCTGGCAAAGTTAACTATTCAGAAAGGAGTGCCTGTGATGATTTTTTAGAACAGTTGATGTTGTCAACTAATCAGGTGTCAAAGGCAAAAGAATTAGTGCCCAAGGCTCCCCGTTTAAAGATAGGAGAAGGACTATATGACAAGGGTAACTGGTTGAGAGACCCACAGGTTGGATTGTCTAGGTTGGGGTTGTTTAAGATTGGATTTGGAATGAGAAATTCTCCCGCCCCGCAAAACAGTATTTGGGAATTAGATGTTGGGAAACTGGTAGTCCCAGGGGTATTTATGGACATAGATCTGTTGACCCAAATTGCGCTCAACTATGATCCAGTCACAAGAAGCATTCGGGATATAAATGGGAAAACCCTTGTTGAGATTAATGCTGAAGAATTCAGGAAAGCTTTTGGGCTTAATGAGTTCACCAATTTTCTAGAACCTATAAATTTCACATCATTAGCCCAAATTTATGGTGCACAAAGGAGTCATCTCAGGAATGGGCCTCTCAAGGAGTTTTTTGTGAAGATAGGAGGGTTAACAGTTGTAGGACCCAACACACAAGAGCCCTTTTCATTAAGTATGTTCACCCTGAGGGCTAAAGGAATGTATTGGGCACTTTGTCAAGTTTTGGGAGAAGATGCTGAAGCAAATATGCCAAATCATTACCTATTAATGATTGCTCAGATTTTGAATCCTTCTCTTGCAATTACATTTGATTATGCCTCTTTCATTGCTGATGCTATTCATGGAGGGTTAACAGGAATCAAGAATGGAAAGGTGGATAGGCCTTTTGGATGGTACTCACTCCTAATGCATCTTTTTCTCTTCAAAGGTGGTGATTACTTTGCCAGTGGACTAGACCTTGTCAAGGAGAAAGAAGGAGAAAAAATGTTGGTACAATTATGAAGTACTGTGTTGTCATGGGATAGAGAGGATGCCAGTTTTTTGAAGTTTGATAAATATTTTGCATCCAAGATAAGGACTCTCCTCTACTCTGAGAACCCAAGAATCCCCAAAGTTCTTCTGGAATTCATAAGACCAAAAGAATTCGTAGAGAACATAAAAATTGTTCATAACTGGGGTGACATTTACTTGTATCCAGTCTCAATAGTTTTCAGAGTGTTTGGTTTTAGAGGCACCCCATTTTTTCTACCTTACCAGGTCCCTCTCAAAGTGGGAATTGTAGAGATCCTTAGACAAATTGGTGGTTTACAAGAGGCAGAGTTGACAGGTAGGGGTAAAGGGACTATTTTCCCTACAGCTACCATAGCCCACCAATTTGTAATAACAAAGGGAGGTTGGAATTTCTTTGAGGATTTCCTCAAGCCTTATCATTTGTCCACTGCAGTGTCTAGGTGTACTGATCCAGAAGACTTCTTCAATGGTATGTTTAGAAAGAAGGCAACATGCAGAGGAAGGCCTCATCAATTCCAGTTTCCTGAAGACCTCATCAGAAATGAGTTTGATCTAGATGAGAAGGAGCTGAGGAAAGAAAAGTGGGTGGCTTATAAGAAAGCCTTGGATTTTGTGCATCAGTTTGATGCCAGCTATGACCCATTGTCTAGCTTTTTCCCTCTGGAGGAGAAAATAAAGTTTTTAATTGTTTGCTTTGAAGATGTGATGCAGACCCTGAAGGAGAAGAGGGAAGCTGTAATCAAAAGCAACCTTGAAAAGGCGAGAATGATCTTAAGTAGGTCAGCTTCCAACAAAGTAATCCCTCCTGGTGATTATACATTGCATAAGAAATCCAGTTATAGTGTGTTGATGCCTACAACAGGGGAGCCCTCTACCTCCAAAGGAAAGAGGAAGATACAAGATGTCATTGACATCCAAGAAAGCCCAAAGAAGCAAAGGGTGGGGAAAGAAGTAAAATCAGATACACCTTTGTATTCCCCATCCCAATCCCCTATCCATATAGGAAATGAGCAAGCAGCAGCTGAGCAACTCCTATAGTTAGGTAGTCTAGGGGAAATTGCCTACACTTGTGATGAAGTGGAGGAAGGAATGCCAGAAGAACCCATTGCTGCTGAAATGGATATCACTACCACTAAACTCAAAGGCCAGGAGTGGGATCTTGAGATAAAGGAGGCAAGTAATGCATTCTTAGCTGATAACAATTTTGTCACATCAGAAGCATTTATGCAATTTATATGGAAACAACACATAGATAAATATAATGCTAGATGTGAAAAGAGAAAGGCTGAGCAGCCCAATAAAGATCCAGCCTTCGTAGAAGAGGAAATAAAGAAAGAGATGATGGAAGAATTCAAAACCATCACCCCTAAGCAGGGAAGAAATATGGTAGCACAAGCTGGAGTGCTTATTTTACCCGAATGGGATATAGCAGATGCCCTGGTACTAGATGCAGTGAGAAAAAAGACTAAACCCATGGAGGGGATTACTTTCAATAAGGACAATGCTACACTCATCATGTGGTCTCTCAAGAGAAATGAGAGTAAGAAAAGAAAAGACACCCCAGGGTCAAGTTACCTTGGTGGGATGATGGTGAAGAGAGTGTAGAGTACAGGGGTAGTGGAAGCTGCTAGCACTGTGTTAGAGACTGCAAAATTTAGTGTTGCAGTAGCAGAGAAGGAAGCCAAAGAGAAAGAGGCCCTCCAAGTCAAGTTGGAAATAGTTTTGAAGGCCTATAACAATGCCAAGGAGGAGGTAAGAGGTAAGGATAGCATCATTGCCAAGCTGCAGAGCCAGTTGACTGGACAATACCATCAAGGTGAGTCTTCAACATTGATAATCTCCTCTTCTCCTGCAAGACCTCCACCTACTAGCCCTATCATTGAGTTTCCACCATCTCTAGCACCCTCCAGCTCTCAAATGGTTGAAATCACTCCTCAAGAATTAGAAAACTTGAAACAGGCTCAGGCCTTATATGCAAAGAAGTATGAGGAGAGAGTAAGGGCTACAATTTGCAGTTTTGCAGATACAATAAATGCCTCATTGCTCTACAACAATGTAGGTAAAATTATGGATATATGGAATGAGCTCAAGAGAGACAAGGCCATTTTGACACCTATTTTTGACAAATGGAGACCTAGGGAGCAAGATCTAGAGTTTATGTGTGTATCCTGCGATGAAGCAAGGGCCAATCCCATCATTAAATCCACTTCTGATGTCGCTAAAGTCTTAGTCCAATTAGTAGCAGAAGTGGATAATGTTGATAGGAAGGTAAATTTGTGCAAAAAGGAGTACACTGATCAAGTTTTTGAGTTGCTCCCAAGAGTTTTTGCTAGCCCAGATCAATTAAAGGACAAACAAATGTGGCTTAAGGAGATAGAAGCTAAATTGTCAACAAGAGTTAAAGGAGTTATTGATCTAGATGATGCTTCTTTCTTTTTTTTGACAATACGAGAGATAGAGAAAATTAAGTCACATTATGGTTTTCTTAATTCAGAAGTCAACAAAATGAGAAATTCTTGGAAAAGGTTGACTAAAACTAAGGATAAAGTGATTAATTTCTCATGGCCGACAGAAGAGGTGTATGATGAGTAGACAACTAAATATGCCACCCATGATCCAAAATAGTTGGAAAGCGCCCCTGAAAAGGTAGAAGAGGTTGCAACCGAATAGCCTGTTGAAGAAATTGCAAAGGCCAAAAAGAGCTTGTAACTGCTTTTGCGAAAAGCTTGTAACCTCTTTATTTTGAAAGAAATGATTGTAACAAACTCTCCTCGAGAAGTCCAAAGCTTTGTGCATCCATGTTGTTATAAATGGATACCAAGACTAGAGGAAAAAGGATCGCAAAGAATTGTAAGAAAACGATGCAGAAATTTATCTGAGCTTTTCTGAGTCTAATGGAGAATATTCAAAAACTTCTTGTAATATTTCTTGAACTAAATATCAATATACAGACCATCGGTTTTGAGTGAAGCTTTGTGTTGTCTTCAAGTGTGTTTACAATTTGTTTACTATTTTCATTCTGAATAATCTAGGGTTGTTCTGTTTGAATGGAATTGCAAAGCAATTTTAGTAGAAGTGTTCATTAGCTTTTCTCTTTAGGAGGGAAATCAAATATGCGGGGATCACTCATACCAGTAAACTCTCTGGAAGAGACTTTGAATTTTGATGATCATAGCTTAATTTGGAATGCATAAATTCTTGTAGGTGTCAGGCATATACAAGGATTAATAGAAACCAAGCCAATGGGACGCATAAAGATGTTTTGTTTGAGGAGTGTTATCTGAGTTTAGATGACTCTGTGACCTTGGATAAGGCACTGGTATTGATTGAAGTTGTTTATTGCATGTTTTGTTGATCGAAGTGCTGAATTTAAGTATAATTTCCATTCTTTGTTTTCAGTTGATTTCAAGGTGAATAGATCCACTGGTTTTCTGGACTGGTTTGCTGTGGGTTTATGTTTGAAAGTGTGAATTCAATTCACAAAGGTATACCCACCTGGGCTCTGAGTAGGTCCGAAGTGTAGAAGGTTCAATCAAACCTTGTCATATGTTGTCTTGAGAATTTCCTTATCTTTGATGTCTCTTCTGCACCGAGTTTAATCATATTATTTTAAGGATGTTAAAGGGAATCAGATTTTGAAGACAACACAACTGATGACTACCAAAAAAAGGATGAAAAATTAGTGCCTTACAAAAAAATGGTGGATGACTTGAAACAACATTTTGCAAAGTTAAACTTTGAGCAGATACCAAGAGATCAAAATCAAGCCACGGATGCCATGGCTACTATTGCTTCACTGATTGATCTACCATAGAATGAAAATTGCTATGAGTTCTTGGTGGATGACCTTTTGGTTCCCTCATATGAGATCACTCCTACTGAGATGATATGTGTTGTTGGTCCTGATTCCCAAGTATATGGTTCCATTTTCACATACCTTCATAATAATACCCTTCCTACTCACTTATCCAACAACCAACATCGCACTTTCATTCGCCAATCTTCTTGATACATCATTTTAGCCAATATCCTATACCGTCGAGGTCTAGATGGAACTCTTCTTATATGTTTAGAAAGGGATGAAGCTCAAATTATGTTACGCGAAGTTCATGAAGGGATATGTGGTCCACATTCTAGTGGTCCTACCTTAGCCAAGAAACTCATCAGGACTGGATATTATTGGCCCAATATGGAAAAAGACTCATATCAGTTTGTCAAGAAATGTAAGCAATTTCAAATTCATGGAGACCTCATTCACGTGCCAACACAAGAACTTCAACCAATTGCGACTCCTTGGACCTTTTGCTAGTTGGGACTTGATCTCATAGGCATGATTCACCCTCCTTCCTCCAATGGCCATTAATCCATCATCATTGCCACAAAGTATTTCACAAAATAGATTGAAGTCATGCCTCTTACACAAGTCACTGGAAAACAGATTGCTACATTCATTCTCAACTACATCATTTGTCCATATGGTATTCCTATTTCCATCATTACCGATAACGGGCGTCCCTTAAAAAATCAAGATGTTCATGAACTTTGTGATTGCTTCCATATTACCCATCGTTTCTCCACACCCTATTACCCCCAAGGTAATGGTCAAGATGAGGCATCTAATAAAACCATTCTTAAAATCCTAAAAAAGACAGTCAATGACGCTAGCCGCAATTGGCATATCCAACTTAATCCCGCACTTTGGGCTTACCGCACAAGTGTCCACACACCTACAGGAGCCACACCTTATTCACTTTTCTATGATGTTGAAGCTATCTTTCCTATTGAGGTTGAGTTACCCTCTTTATGAGTCTCTTTTCATAACATTATCAGTGATGAAGACTACAGGGTCTCTCGCTTACAGGAACTAGAACTATTGGATGAATGAAGACAAACTGATTTTAATCATCTCAAATCTTATCAACAACAAATGAGTCACAGTTAGAATCATAAAGTCAAACCTCATAAATTTGAGGTAGGTGACTTAGTTCTCAAAGAAAACCCCAAAAATCAGCAAGACGGAGAGAAGAAGGGCAAATTTGAACCAAATTGGCTTGGTCCTTACATCATTACAACAGCCTATGGATCCGATACATATCATCTCTCAACCTCAGAGGGTGAACCTTTGGAGGACCCTATCAACAACATTCACTTTCACATATTTTACACATAGCTCTTCAGAATATCCTAATTCAAAAATACAAAAAAAAATACAAATTATTAAAAAATTCAAAAATACAAAAAAAAATCATAAAATAAATAAATCATTACTTGGTGAAAATCTAGCAAATAGGCGCCTTGTGACACAAAAGAAATTGAAAAATAAAAAAAAGTAAACAGAAACAAATTCGTCCAGCAGTGAAAACCACTTCGGTGGCACCCTGGGCAAGTACCATGGTGAAAACTGGGTCACCAGTGCTATGTGTAGAGACATTGCTCCTCCCTCCTTCAAGATTCACTTTCATCCTTCACTTTACACACACTCACAACCTTTCCATCCACCATAAATAAGCTCCTATCTCTGGCTAAGGCAAATACTAAGTCTCCTGATGGGTGTGGAACTGAGAGCATCACACATTCCGAGGAGTATAATTTCTTCCAATTTTCTTCAGTCTATCCATTAACAATCCACAATAAAGCAGAACTTGCATCACATATCCACAATAAAGTTTCATCTTCTCCACAATAAAGTATCATTTTCATGGATTCAGTTAGTTTCAGATGAGATGAAAGCAGCAACAAGGGGTTTCAGCAAATCAAATCTTCCAAAAGACTCAGACAACATTATGGTTCAGTGCTATCTATCCTTTTGTGAAAGTAAACATTATGATCACAATCAAATAAGACTTACACAAGTGACAAGAGACACTAAGCTTGAGGACTACAGTGGATGTTGGTGTCGAGTCTTGGTTTTCTTTTGATTTTATCTTTCTGGTGACATGTATTTTAGCTTTTTTGGGATGTCTCTGACTAGAGATTTTATCTCCAGGATGTCTTTGACTAGAAAGGCGAGGATGGGGTATTGTCACCTCTTTTTCTTTGCTATCTGTGGATTGTCTCTTAGTAATGCTATGACTTGTCCAAGGATATGAGGACACTGTGATTCTAGTGTGAACTAGGGCATTCCTTGTTTGCGACTATCTGATCTCCATGCAAACGGGTACAATGACTTTCTAGGTCGAACATATGCCTCGATTATCATAACCTATTTTCCATAATAAAGCTCAGTGATGATAACGCACAAGAAGCTCTTTCACTTTCATATCTTCTATCTTCCATCCCCCTTTCTTGATTGACCTCTATCATCCTTCTTGAGTCTACATAGCCTATTATCACATGACTGAGTATAATGACATGCCAAAAATATTTGCATTCAAGTAGTTTGCGCCTGCATTGCCACATATTAAGCATTTCATACATACATATAGATATCACAATTTCATCAAATCCTGCACACAACACGTTGGCACATTTTACATTCTCATCATATAAATAGTTATTTGCATCGTCATATCCTTTTGCATTTCATACATTCACATTCGCATCATGCATAACATATTAAAAACATAAAAGATAAAAAATATTGCATTTTCATCATGTACATATTTGCATTCATGTCATAAGCATCACATAGAAATCATGCATTAACATATAGACACATCACATAGGTACACATGCATATAGTTGCCGCAAGGATGAATCATCTCATATATATATAATCATAAGTGTCATGATACAATGATGTCAATATCATATGGCTACAATCACCCGAAGGTGTCATAATACAAAATGGTACAAAAGTGATACATATCTAAAGCGCATTTATTACCTGCCTAGCATGCATTTTTGACAACATTTAATGCAGAAAATTACAAGGCTTTTTGCAGTACTTACCGACTCTCCTGCATCTGTTGGCCTCTGAAATCAGCAAACGCGATTGAATCTATGTACCAAAGCCATCACTGCTGACTGTTGACTATTCTTTTCTCTCTCTACACTCTGATCTCTTGGAGGTGTGGATGACAATGAGGATGTTTTCCCCTCATAGTCTATCTTATAGACTTCACTAGCCCTAGCCCTCGCCCTAGTCTCCCGAGTCAGTCTTCTTTGTCCCATGACTCAGTCACTCTATCCTATCCGGTCAGTCCATTCTAGCATTCCTTTCTTATCGAGAGATTGTCTGCAATCTTTTCCGACATTTTGATCCAATCTCTTAAGGGGCATATCATTCCCATCTTGGGGAAACTTTGTATCAGTTTATCTTATCTTCTTTGAAACAACGCAACAAGCTACATTGTCTCAAAGAGGGGCAAAATGTAGACACCTAAAATTGTCCAATCTAATTAAGTAAATATCTTTATTTATTTAATTATTTTAGCCTAATTCTTCTATTAATTAAATAAATCTTTATTTATTTAATTAATTCATTTATCCTCTTCTAGCCTTATTTCTCATTTAAAAAAATACATTTATTTATTTAAATTACCCTTTTTCTAAATTAAATAAATATCTTATTTATTTAATTGATCCCACTTCCTCTATTAATTAAATGAATCTTTATTTATTTAATTAATTCATTAGCCTTTTCTACCCATGACACATGTCATTCATCTCTTAATTCCTACTCTACCTACCCTCTCATTATTTTCTTATTTTCTCTACCTATCCTCTAATCATAGCCGACCATTTATCTTTTACACCTCTCAATCTTATCCCTCCATTTCTTATAGTGTCTTCTATATAAGGAGATGTTTCCTTCATTATCGACCCCCCGATGACTCTAGCATTCAAACTTTCATATGCGATCAAGTCTACTTGCAACCACATTTCCGTTCTTTGTTGAGCTCTTGTGCACACATAAAATTTGAGAGCAAATATATCAAGCAAGATCAATGGAGATAGGAAGAATGGAGATCCAAACCCTATTGGACATGTGATGGTATAATCTTTGTGATTTCATTTGGTTTGCATTGTCTTAGGTAATCTTCATATGTTATGGTGGACCTTTGTTGTTGTTAGGCTAGGGTTTTATGGTTGAATTCATTTAGTCTTTCAATATTGTTGTTTCCATTTTTACCATAAACACCCATTTTCACCTCACTAACAAGTAAGTCAAAAAATGGGGGGCATATAGCTACCCATGAATTTCATCACCTTCCTTAGTAACCATAAGGTTATTTAGTGATCTAACATGTGGTTTTGTAGGGTGTGGTTCCTAACTGTGTACTGCAGATACCGTTGTGGGCTTCGTTCGACAAATGGATATATGCTTTTTTCAAATGATGTTTACTTTTCTGTACTTAAACTTGCATATGCACGTAGTTTCATATGACCGCTAAAGTGGGGGCTAAATGTAGTGTCGTAAATTGTACACCCTTGCTAGGGTGGTGCAATTTCACACTTAGGATAGCACCCACCTTAGTGTGTCTTGCACCTTGCATTTCTCATTCCCCTTTAGACATTTAATTAATTATTTTAATTAAATCTAAGGTCATTTCTTATTATAAAGATGGGCCCTTTACCCTAAGTGTGCCCCTTTTCATCTTATTTCTCCAATGAATCATTTGATCATAAACCCTAATTATGTCTTATTTTGATCGTTTAAGCCCTATTTAGCATATCAAAATATCTCAAAATAAGTTATAACTTTTGTATGCACTCTAATATCATCATATCTAATGGCCCCAAAAATTTGGTGAAAAGTTGGTTGGACCGTGGCGAGAACGCACATGGTCTGTGGCTTTTTTCCCAAAATTTCGGGAGCATAATCCTATGATATAATAATGCTTAACCCAAAAATATCTGCAGGAAATTCAAATCCTAGGAAATTCAAATCGCATATTAAACTAAGATATATGGTTTCATACTTAAGAGCTCTCTTTCTTCATTTGAAGGGCTCTTCTTCTAAGAACCTAAGAGCATGTTTTTGGAGTATTAGAGCCTTTTTGCAGAGAAAGGGTAGATCTTGGAAGTCTTCAACAACATTTAAAATTCACTCATCAAACATTCATCAAGCATCATTTTATCAATTGGGGGCTTTTGAAGATGTAGAATAATGATAGGAGATCACCGACTGACGATTGGCTTGTACCTCTCCCTTGGGGTTGGGTATGGTTTCATGTTGTTTCTATGTCTTTGCATAAGCTTCATTTTGATTTAAATTCATGCTTTAGATCACTTTGCATTGTGGATTTATAGCATTTACTTTGTCAATTATAAGCAATTAGGGTTTACTCTTTAGGGTCGCTCTAGGTTGTTTACTTTCATTCTTAGGATATTGCACACACATTTTTAATACATTGTCGGCTATTTGTGGAGGTGTAAATCACCAACATGGGGGTTTGACTATGGCATCAACACCAACCAGAAGTCTCAGAAGTGCAAAAATTTGTCAAGGATAGGGGCGTGGCACCTTGGTCTTGCCTAGGACATTGGCATGGTGCCATGGTCTTTCCCTCTATCAGTTGACAAAATAGTACTTTGCAGATCTCAGAATCCCTCCTGTCAGCTGCAGCTCCAGAATTGCAAAATCAAGACAACAGCGTGGTACCCTAGTCCCAAACATTTCTGCTCAGACATAGGTGCACCTTTAATTTTTCCTTCTGATTTGTACTTTTCAGCAGTGCATCAATTATTTTATTATCTACATCCTCATATTAGTATGAGCTTGCTTACTTGCTTTCTAGGTTAGATTGCATTTTGCATCATTCCTCTATCTCATTTACAGCAAAGGAATAGAAAAGCTAAAGGTAATCCTTGGATCTCTCTTTCTCATAAGAAGTAGTCATGCGTTACCTCCCTAGGCTCTTTCATATTCCATGAGTGTGTATGAGAGTGGGATTATGGTTTCCATACTTAGTCTCACTTTGTCCCCTACACAAGACCATATGATGTCCATATGGTGTCCTAAGGGTTCATACGATGTTCTAACACATGCATGACCCTTAGGACCCCATATGACCCCTAATGACACCTTATGACCCCTTAGGACAATATGATGTCCTAATGGGTCATATGGTGTCCTAAGGGGTCATATGGTGTTCTAACACATGTGTGCCCCTTAGGACACCATATGACCCCTAATGACACCATATGACCCCTTAGGACACCATATGACCCCTTTTAACATCCTAGTACATGACATGACCCCTTATGACACCATATGACCCCTTAGTCAATATGATGTCCTAAGGGGTCATATGGTGTCCTAAGGGGTCATATGATGTCCTAAGGGGTCATATGGTCTTCTAACACATGTGTGGCCCATTAGGACCCTATATGACCCTTAACGACACCATATGACCCCTATAGGACACCATATGACCCATCATGACACCGTATGACCCCTTCGGACCATATGATTTCCATGTGGTATCCTAAGTGGTCATATGGTGTTCTAACATGTGTGGCCCCTTACGACCCCTAGCGACACCATATGACCGCTTAGGACACCATATGACCCATTAGGACAACATAAGGGATCATATGGTGTTCTAACATGTGTGACCCTTTAGGACCCCATGTGATCCCTAATGACACCATATGACCCCTTAGGACACCATGATGTCCATATGTTGTCCTAAGAGGTCATACATGTTGTTCTAACACATGTGTGGCCCCTTAGGACACCATATGACCCCTTTGGACAATATGATGTCCAAATGGGTCATATGGTGTCCTAAGGGGTCATATGGTGGAAGAGAGATTAGATAAAGGGAGGGTTTTTGGGTGGAAGAGAGAGAGAGAGAGAGAGAGTTGGGGATAATTTAGGGGTAGGTGTAGAGGGGAAAGGGGCAAGTATTGACAAAGGGAGAGGAGAAGAGAGGTTAGAAAAAGAGAGAGTTATTGGGAGAGAGAGTTGGGGATAATTAGGAGGTATGAGGAGAGGTGAGAGGGGAAAGTATCAACAAAGGGAGAGAAGGAGATATGGGGAGAGAGGTCAAGAGAGAGACAAAGAGTAATTAGAGGGAGTGGGAGAGGGTAAGGAGGTGTAAGAGAGAGAGTAATTAGGGGAAAGAGAATGAGAGAGAGAGGGAGGTAGAGAGAGTAATTAAGGGGAGGGGTAGAGATGGGTGAGGAAAGTATCAATAAAGGGAGAGGGGGAGAGATGTTAAAGAGATAAAGGGTAATTGGGGGGAGGAGAGAATGAGAGAGAGAGCTGGGGAAATAAGGGGATGGGAGGAGAGGGGGAGAGGGGCAAGTATTATTATAGAGAGAGAAGAAGAGATGGGGAGAGAAGTGAAGAGAGAGATAGAGAGAGGGTAATTATGGGGAGGGGGAGAGGGAAGTATTGAGAGAAAGAGAGAGGGGGGGTAATCAAGGGGGAGGGGTAGAGGGGGAGAATGGGAGAGGGAAGTATCAAAAAAAGGCTTTAGGGGGAGAGAGTTGTGAGAGAGAGGGTAATTAGGCGGAAGAGAGAATGAGAGAGAGTTGGGGTAAAGTTATAGGGGGAGATAGGTGTGAGAGAGAGACTATAATTGGGAAGAGCGAATTATAGAGAGAGTTGGGGGTAATTAGGGGATAGGAGGAGGGTGGATGGGAAAGTATCAACAAAGTGAGAGAGGTCTAGAGACAAGGTAATTAGGGGGAGGGGAGAGGGGGGAGAGAGGGGGAGAGGGAAGTATCAAAAAAGGGGGAGAGAGAGGGGGGAAGTATCAACAAAGGAAGAGGGGGGGAGATGGGGAGAGAGCCCCCTAATTACCCTCTCTCTCTATCTCTTTGCTAATACCTCCCTCCCCTTGATTGTCCTCTCTCTATCGCTTTCTTCACCTCTCTCCACATCTCTCCCTCTATCATTTTTTTATACTTACCCCTCTCCCTCTCTTCTTATCCACTAAGTAAACCCAACTCTCTCTCACCTCTCTCCTCCTATGCCTTTATAGATACTTCCCTCCCCCTCTCCCAACCCCTAACTACTCTCTCTATCTCTCTCTTCAGCTATATCCCCATCTCTCTTCTCTCTTTGTTTTTACTTTCCCCTCTCCCGCTCTCCTCCTACCCCCTAATAATCCTAAACTCTCCCTCTCATTGTCTCTTCACCCCAATCACCCCCCTCTCTCTTTCTCTCTCCTCCTACCACCTAATTACCTCTCTCTCTCTCTCTCTCTCTCTCTCTCTCTCTCTCTCTCTCTCTCTCTCTCTTCCCCCCAATTACTCTCTCCTTCTCACCTCTTTTCCTCTCCTCATCCCCTCTGAATTTGGTTGCTAGAGATGGGAAGGAAATGCAAAGAGACTAGTCTAGATCTTAGGGAAGAGAGAGTGAGATAGAGGAGGAAGTGATGAAGAGGAAAAAATATAAGTGTAGAGCTTGAGAAAAGGAATGAGGGATTCAATGAGAGTTAGAGAGATAGGTCTAGAGAGATATGTATAAATATGGACAAAAGAGAGGGAGGAAGAAACAAATGGGTGGAGTGATAGGTTTACATCTTAGGAGAGAGAGAGAGAGGTAGAGAAAGGAACATAGAGAGATATTATGGTTTACCAAAATTTATTAAAATTATTTAAATTCCTAAATTGTGTATTATTAATTACTTATTTAGTGTTTCAAGTATTTTGAGATGATTGTTACAAAAAAATCATGAAAGAGGGAATTCATATGAAAAAGTTGTGAGCTTTTGATGTTTTAAAAATGAAGGATGAATTTAAATTAATTATAATTATTTTTTAAAACAAAATACAAAAACACTACCTATTCCATATCGTAGAGCTCTGAATCACCTTTCCAACACCTGTAAAAAATCAAAATTTTGATATGAAATACAAAAAATTATGCCCATTTTACTAAAATATATTTTAAAATTTTTTTCCATAATGGATATCCAATTGGAACGAATATCTAATTTGAAAAAACATAATATTTTCCCTTCATTTTTTGCTTGGGATTGCTTTGGGATTTGGCTAGGACATGCCAAGCTTGGAAAATCAACACAAAAAACGTGTTTTTGAGTTTTCCTTGTTTTTCTAGGCTTCACCCTGGTTCCTGACAACATTTTTTTAGAAAAAAATGATAAAATGAAAAGGGTTTTTTAAGGGCATTCTCAACTTTCCAACAATATAATTTTTTCCTTATTTTGACTTTAATTAATAATTATTATTCATTTTCTAGTTTAATTCTGACCAAAGTCCTAATTGATAGGCTGATTGAAAAACATCTATAACTTTCAAACGGTATCACATTTTTTGAATCTGAAAGATGCATCACATTCTATGCTATGCATACTATAGGATTAAAAAAAAAAAATCATTTCATAAATTTTTGACCAAGTTGAGGTGGTTAGACACACGAGTTTTTATATTTCTGAAAAGTTGTAGTAAAAAATTCATAATTAATTATTTGCTTTTAAAAAATTACAAAAAAAAAATGTGTCACATCTGGACATGAGTCTACTAATATTTAAAATCTTATAAAAAATATTATGATTTGATTGTAGTTAGGGTGGTCAGACATACACCTACTTCTTATCTTTTTCCTAAAATTTTAGTACTACTGCATAAATTTCAAATTTTCATCAAATACATTTTTTTTTCTAGAAAACAACTAGTAGATTAGAAACTACATTCAATTTTCTACAAATTATGTTCTTACATATTTTTGAAATAATGTTCATAAGATATTCAAATTTTCATGTCAAGTTGTATAACTCTGTTTTTCTAAAATTTCATTGCCACTTAAGGGCCTATTTTGGCCCACCATGATCCTGCACATACCCTATTCTCTAATGTAAATTACTCTTATCTGAATCTCCACATGCTATGGTGAGACCCACAACACATAGAATTACCTTTAACAAATTATATCTGGGCCAAAAGGTAGGATTAATACCAAATAACACATTCGGTAATGAAACATGTACTACAACATCTAGGGAACACAAAGATATTTTTGAACCACACAACTAACACATTAACAATGCCAAAAACATAACCAAAGAAGATAACAACACCAAGCAACATCATCGATAGTTCTCATACCCAAAGACTTCTAGAACAACCAATAGAATAACTGCAACACCAATACAGCAAGATATCTCTACACCACATACTTTCCGAACTTGAACTATCTGGAACAACAAGTTTGACATCAATGACAAAAATAGAAACACATAATTCCAACAAGAGTTTGAAACTTTGACAGGTGTAGTTGTAGATCAAAGATCTTTACAAATTGATACCATTAAGGACCCTCTGCTAAATATGTTGTTAGAGGCATAACTTATAAGATTTACTTTCAGAACAGAGAAGGTTCTACTTCGGCTATTGTTGTGTATGTTTCTTATCACATGACTAAGATAGGAATGAACTATGATTTGTGTGAATTATTAAGACAACAAGCCTTGAGTAATATTGAATTGGGTAATCTTCTCTCTATATTTTTCATGGAGAGGATTAATACTAATGAAGTTGAGGAGATGAAGCAACTGGTGAGCAAGGCAAGAGAATCCCTCACTCTACTTGTACTCCACAATAATTACAATTACCAAGCAATGATCAAACTCAAATTAAAATGACAACAAAATAAAAATGGTGATGTAATCAAAGATTTGATTGGTGCTCAACAATCCTTTTCAGGAAGTTCATGCGGACAAAATTCTTCATAACTTATGCACTTATACTCAAATAGATCGTGATGAGCTTACAAAAATCAAGGAGGTGGTAGTGCAGCTAAAACCTCTTTGACATATTTAACATGTTCTTATGTTTTTAATTACAAAAATTTTTGTAGTGCTTATGTACAGTTCTATTATTTTTATATCATTTAGGTCTTAAAGTTTATGATGAAGGAACAAGGCGCACTTCTAGAAGCTGCCATAGAGCTAACCATTCAAATCCTTAAGTTTTTCAACAAATCAAGCATGGAAACTGCATTTAATGAGGCAAAAATTACTCAGAGATTGTTTGTGAGGCAACTCATGGAGGTTTTACAGAGGCATCCTCATCCATCAATCAAGGTTCCCAATATTAGAATGGAGGATTACAATAGCTTATTGGAAAGCATTAGTCTCATACAATATTAGACCACAATCCAATGCCTCATAAACATCACCCTCACATTGCTTTCCTCATAATTTAAATGTAAAGCCTTTCTCTATGTGCAGATACAGTATTGTAACTCGTTTCACAAGAAATATGGCACCATATTTCCAATAAAATGAATTGGAATGAATCTACATCTTAAATCTTACATACACTGATTATTTGAGCCCCTACAATGGACTATGGGAACCGCACTTAGACAAGTGAGTTGGATGATGTGTGTGGGAGATTCAATCTTTCATTGTTTTGTTCCTTGTTATCTACTAACTGTGTCATGTTGAGAATAGTCTTTCGAGTTATTTTACAAACCTGCGATGAGAAAGTTTTGCACTTTGCCATATTTTTGTCGTAATCTTTGTCTTTTTGAAGGATCCATTGATCGGAATCTGACCGTTTTAAATTTATGTGATGTATAATTATAGGCATGAAGGTTCTACTTACCTGGCCATGAAATTTTTTTGCACCCCCTTCATTCATCAAATTTAATTATAATAAGTTTAGAAGTTTTATTCATACTTGAATTGGCTTTAAAAGATATCATAAAGTTTAATTATACTTGCTCTTATATATTTTCCATTTTAATTTGTTTAAATAGTAATATATTGAAATATAAGGTATGGGTAAGTGCACAAAGATGGGGGACCAAAAAGGGGTCTTAAGATGCCACTTTTCTTCTGAAATCAGCAAAGTCTGAACTTCAATGAGAAATTGAAGATAGGTGCACTCAAAATTTGAAGATGCAACAAGAACAAAAGCTGAAGTGCTCTAAATCTATTTTCTAAACTACTAATTTGTTTTGAAAATGGTGGAGATTAAGGGTTTCAAAAAGGGGCACCACATTTATTGGTCCTATTTTTTCATAAAAAAATAACATAGTACGAAATGTGGTGCCCTTAAAATGTCAATTTTTTTTAGAGTTTTACAAATAACTCCAGTGAAAAAGTAGCTAACACATTAAAGTTTATACCAGATTTTTTGGCTTTTTTTTTTTATGAATTTTTTACAAATTTGTGAAGTGGACATATCCTAAAAAATAGAAATTTGAGCATGCTCCCCTAAAACAATTGTGAAAACTTATTAAAAATCAGATTTTTTTTAAATTGTGTAGAATGGAGTCTAGTTTGTAAAAAAAGTAATTTATTTCAAAATTTGATAAATGAGTAAAAATCTATGGCCGAAATACAACATGTTGCTTTTTGACAAAAACCGGACACACTAACAAAAGAAACTATGGATGAGGACCTTAACATTGTCAAAATTTGAAAAAGAATTATATGGTTGGATACCTAAGAGAGAGCTTGATGATTGTATGGTGTTTTTTCTATTGTATTGAAACACATGCAAACCTGATGGAGACCACAAACAAAAAGAAAATTTTCAATATTTGTTGGAAAACACGTCTCAGACCTGAGAAGGGCATCCAAGCCTTTGGGTTGGATGCCCAAGGCAAATCCAAGTCTTTGGCTTGGTGTTTTCCATGGAAAAAAATTTGGTACGTGCCAAATGAAAAAAATTCAAAAGACCATTTGGCACACAACAAATGTATTTCATAGCAATTTTTCATCTTAGAGAGCACAAAGTGTTCTCTCTCTCTGAATATATATGTAAAATATAACTTAGAGTATAAGAAAGGAAAAAGACAATAGAAATGTGACTTATACTTTAAGTTATATTTTATGTATATATTGTTAGGATGTTTGAGAGTGGTTCCAAATCTTTAGGAGTTATAATGCATATTCTAGTTTTTAGAGTATTCATATAAATTTAAAACTTAGTCAAATTTTAGTAATCAACATGCTCGTATCAGCATTATATCTCTAGTCTCTTCCCTACATTCCCCCTCTCTCTTCCTTAACCCTTGCCTCTCTCTCTCTCATAGGCTTCTCCCTCTCTACTTCCTTCCCTCTCTCAGATATCTCACCCTCTCTTTCCCATCTCCCTCACCCACTCTCCCTCTTTGTTCTACCCCTCTCTTTCCCTCTTTCACTTGGGGTGTCTCTTTCTCTCCCTTTCTCAAGTACCTCTATCTCTCACTCCCTCCCCCTCTCTTAGGTGTCTCTCTCTCCCATACTCTCCCTCTCCCTCCCCCTCCCTTTCTCTTCCTCTCTCAAGTCTCTCTTTCTTTGCCTCTATCTCTCTTTCACTCCTCCCTCCTGCTCCCTTTCTCTTTCTCTCAAGTCAACCCCCCTCTCTCTCAAGTATCTCTCCCTCTCAACCTTTATCTCTCTATCTTTCTCTCCACTCTCAAATGTCTCTCTCTTCCATTATTTATCTCTCTTTCCCTCTAACTATTTTTCCCTCTATTCATCCCATTTCCTCTCTCCCTCTCTCTATCTCTATCTCTCTCTCTAACTCTATTTCCCTCTCTCTTTATCTCCCATTATTTCTCTTTTAAGTCTCCCTCCCTCTCAACCTCTATCTCTCTATCTCACTCTCCTCTCTCAAGTTTATCTCTCTCCCATTCTCTCCCTCCTTGCCTCTCTCCCTCACCCTAACTCTCTCTCTCTCTCTCTCTCTCTCTCTCTCTCTCTCTCTCTCTCCCCCATTATTTATCTCTTAAGTATCTCTCCCTCTCAACCTCTATCTCTCTATCTCACTATCATCCTCTCTCAGGTGTATTTCTCTCTCTCATTCTCTTCCAAGCTCTCCTCTCCCTGCCTCTCTCCCTTTTGCATTATCTCTCTTTCTCACTCTCTCCCTTTGTCCTCTCCCTTACTATCTCCCTTTCTCATTATCTCTATTTATCCCTCTCTCCCTCTCTTAACCTTTCTCTCTCTCATCTCTTACTCTCCTTCCATCCCTTCCTCCCTCTCAATTAGGCTCTTCTATCTATCACTCTCTCTTTCTCTCTCTCTCTCTCCATCCCTCCGTCCACCTCTTAGGTATCTCTCTCTCACCATCCCTCCCTCCACCTCTTAGGTCTCTCTATCTCACAATCCCTCCATCCACCTCTCAAGTCTCTTTATATCTCCCCCACTCCCTCTCTTTCTCTACCTCTCTCAGGTGTCTCTATCACATTATTTCCCTCTCTTCCTCCCCATCTCTCTCTCTCTCTCTCTCTCTTAGGTGTCTTTGTCCCATTTTGTCCATTCTATCCCTCCCTCTCTCTCTCTCTCTCTCTCTCTCTCTCACACACACACACACACACACACACATTTCTCTCTCTTTGTCTCTAACTCTCTTTCTCTCTAGAGGCTTTTTCTCTTTCCCTCTCTCCCTCTCTCCCTCTCTCTTTCCCTCTCAAGTCTCTCCCTATCTCTCTCTTTCTCTCTTTCCCTCTCTCCCTCTTGTTCCCCCTCCATTTGCCTCTCTCTCTCTCTCTCTCTCTCTCTCTCTCTCTCTCTCTCTCTCTCACACACACACACACACACACACACACACACACACACACAATCCCTCCATCCACCTCTCAAGTTGTTAGGAATTGCATGGAGAAAATGTCAATTTTATTCAAATAAATATTAAACATAGGAATGAAAAACACAAAAAAAATAATAGTGAAGAGACAATATTTAACATGGTTCACCCAATCTCAAGCTACATCCACCAAACAGAGAGTCTAGTATTATTATCCAGTAAATCAAAACCAATAAAAACCAGCAATCCCCTTGCAACTCAATATTGCTAAAAAATGCTACAAAATTCTCTACAAAAAACCCTAAGCCTTATCCTTTTTATCTAGACTTATGCCAGTTACAAAATTAGGGTTACAACATGTCATCCAATAGAAAAAATAACACCTGACGCCTTTATAAAATAATAAGTCTTTTTTGGCCTTGTAGGGCACTACCTCTCGACCTGATCCCATCTTGGGGGTGCTACCCCCAAACCCTCATCAAAAAATATGGGGGGAAACCACATTGATAGAAGTAGGGAAAATTTAACCTCTGAGTCTAATTAGGCTCCATATAACAACACAAGTCTCTCTATATCTCCTCCACTCTCTCTCTCTCTCTCTCTCCCTCTCTCAGGTGTCTCTATCCCATTTTTTCCCTCTCTCCCTCCCCATCCCTTTATCTTTCTCTCTCAAGTCTCTCTCTCTTTCCCTCCCCATTTATCTCTCCCTCTTTCCATCTCTCCCTCTCTCTTTCCATCTTTCTTTCTTGTCTCTCTCTTTCTTTCTTTCACTCTCTCGTTTCTCCTCACCCTCCCTTAGCCCCCCCTCTCTCTCAAGTCTCTCTCTCTCTCTCTCTCTCTATCTCTCTCTCTCTCTCTCACTCTCTCTCTATTAGGTGTCTTTATCCCATTCTCTCCCTCCCTCTCCCTTTCTCTCTCTCTCCCAAGTCTCTCTCCCTCTCACAATCCCTATATTCACCTCTCAAGTCTCTCTATATCTCTCCCACTCCCCCCCTCTCAAGTGTCTCTATTCCATTATTTCCCTCCCCATCCCTTTCCTTTCTCTCTCTATCTCTCTCTATCTCTCTCTATCTCTCTTTCCCTCTCTCTCTTACCTTCTCCATCCATTTTCTCGTCTCTCTCTCTCAAGTGTCTCTATCCCATTCTATTCATTCTCTCCCTCCCTCTCCCTGTAATGCCCTGCCAGGAACCCTAAAGGAAAACAACACAACTAGGCAACTAAAGGGTGAAATAATTTTTTTTTAAAGACTAAGTGCACTTACTATAACCATTGCACGTTTAATAACATAGCGGAAGTCTAACATATGATTTCCTAGGGGTTACCAAGGAAGATTAATTCGTAGATTACATTAACACCACAGTTAATCCAATTGTCCATTTAATTAGACAAATTAAATGCTTAAGTTTAAAACTACACATACATCTAAATTCCATAATGAAGAAATGAAAGTACTCCAATGTATCCAATTTCCATAAAACAATTTAACATAAGATCAAAGCAACTGAAATAGCATACATTCCACTGACATACTATTACAATATCCATAAATATAGGGCTTCCAATAATGCCACAAATTTACAAAGTTACAATATCAAGGTTACATAAAAGTCTGATACAATGACCACAAGGTCTCAACTGAACAATGATCTCAAACAAGAGCTGGTACATGAACCACGAACCAAGAAACACCAGTGAAGCCTTTCCTCACCTGAAGATACAATCCAAAACATCCAATGGCAAGTGGCACTACCACTTGACCATGTGATCCCAAAATGGAACCACCCCACCGTGCTAGGAGATAGTAGAAAACCCTCAAACAAGCAAAGTAAGATGAGTACAAAAGGACTACAAGACTCCGCAAACATCCATGTAACTCAACTCACAAAACACAAGTGACTCTAAGGAGAGAGTGTCATCACATGTCTTATGGTGGATACCATGGTACAGCCTCCATAAGTCCCGGCCCCCATCCTGGGTTTCTCTTGGTAACCTCTCTCGAGCCTCCGGTTCCAACTAAGTCTCATGCGGACCCTACCAATCCTTTCGTGAAGACAAGGTGGTAAGTTTGCCATTCCAGGCCTTCTCGTAGCATTATGAGCCCTGTACAAGCACTACACCTATGCATGAGGTACATTATCTTAATTAATATTTATCTCACTCCCCCCCAATATATTATTAGGTTATCACTTTTTAACTAACTTTCGATGGGTTATCCTGTCATCCACTTCGGGCACGGCCCCCGCTCGAAAGCCACTCTCTCTCATAGGACACTAATAGGAAATGTCTCTCTCTATGAGAACTCTATGGCGAAACAAACAACCATAAACAATCCTGACAAATCACAGGTGAAGGATACATAATCACTAACCCAAGATTGACCATTTGGACAAACACACACAATGGCTCACATCAATAAGGTTTTACAACAACACCTGACCAAGGAGAAATAATAACATAGGACACAATGACAACTCAATCAGAATTGCAAGGAAATTAAGCTTGACTACAAACACCATTTACACAAGATCCTAATACATGCAATCTCTTCTTAAAACAACCAAAAGCACAAATAACTTGCAATTAAAGATTTTCCAGACAATAAGAAAATACAACTATATTAATACAAAGAAATCAATTTTGTCATTTATCCAATAAGGTTAAATCAATCACATAAAAATTAACCCCCTAATTATATGTTCATGATTAATTTACAAATAGACACGATTAGATTATATCAATAATCTAAATTAAATTCCCAATTAAAAATTATATATAATAATATAATATAATTACATAAATATAGATATTCTATGAATATAATATTATATAATTTTATCACATTAAAATATATAATAAAAAGAAGATTTAATTTTGAAACATCTTTCATTTCCAAAATAACATAATTAAAACCACAAAAAATTATATATATATATATATATAAATTTAAAATTTTTTTTTAATTAATTTTTTTTATATAATTAATTAATTTAAAAAAAAAAATTGTTTATTAATGGTTTTTTTTTAATTAATGTTTTTTTTTTTAATTAATATTTTTTTTTTTTGTTTTTTTTTGTTTTTTTTTGTTTTTTTTTTTTTTGTTTTTTTTTGTTTAATTAATTTTTTTTTATACAATAATCTAAAACAAGTAAATTATATTTTCACCCAAAATTTATTTCCAATCAAATTTATTTATAGGGAAATTAATTAATACATAATATCTCCAAAATAATATAATAAAATAATTTCCCTTAACTTTTAATAATACAATAAATTTAATTAATAATTAAAGTTATTTCTATAATAACTAATAATATCACAGAGATACACAAATATTAAAAAAGACTGCCATAGCCAAATATCAAAACAAAAATCAAACAAGAGGGAATGATTTCTCTGGTAAATCCCATTCCTCTCAAATCTTGCAATTTCCATGCACAATAAAAATCTTGGCAAAATTTGTCAAAATAACTTTTCCCAATTTTCTCAAAATTTAATCTACAAACACCCAGGTAATAACTTCTTTCCACAAACTAGAAATTAACTTCAGGAATAGACTTTAGCCAAGAACAAGAAATAATCAGACAAAATTTCAGATTTGACAAACATCTTAACACACACATCATTCAGAAAGAAGAAAGAAATACAATATTTTCTTAAAACAACAATCAAAAGAAGCCACCCAATCTGGTATAGCTTTCTTGGAAGAAATCTATAGAAGAGCCCTAATCTTTCCAATAAGCTTCCAATTTCTTCACCTAAATTCCTGACTTGTTTCCTGTGTATCTAAAATAAAGACCTATTCCCCTATTTAAACTAAAATTCTAGGTTCAATAGTTTTTTTCTCAAAAACCTAAATTTAGAAATAAAAGCAATTTTATTTTATTTTCTAATTTTCTAACAAAGGATAAGCTAACATGCAATAATTAAAAATCATTATTCTTTCTTTTCTTTTCTCATGCAAATTAATTAATTTTCTAAATAAATAATTAAAGCAATACTTTAATTCTAATTAATTCTTTTATTCATTTATTTATTTATTCTTTGATTCTTTTATTTATTTATTCTTTTATTTATTTAAAATTCTAGGAAATAATAAATAAAATTAATTTAATCTATTTTTCTACAAAAATTTAAATAAAAATATATTTCTAATATCATGCAGCTTGCAACTTAATTTAGTAATTTCTTTTTAATTAATTAAATTTATAATCTCAATGCATAAAATACATAATTCGCAAGAATACCAACTATGAGACAATTCCATAAACTTAATTAATTAATTAATTAAATCCACTAAAACACACAAATTGAACAAATCTCATGCAAATACCCATAAAAAGATCAAACGACAAAATACGAAGGCCGAACTAACTAACAAGACGACCAACTGATGACACTCACACGAGTGTAACTGAATAAAAATAGGGTCAACTACTATCTCCTCCACTTCCATCAGAAAATCACGCTCAGACGTGTGAAGCCAGGTGGAGATGATACTTCATACCTACCCGGTACTTGTACCTACAATATCCTGCATCACCGAACCACACATGCATATATACTATATAGAAGACACGACATACACACCGATGAAGGAGAATCATGACGTTCTTTGTCTCATCGAAATGAGTGAAGGAAAATCATCTCCTTGCATCCAATACACTCACAGACACACAACATATAATTACACATTGCATAGATAAAGTAAAGTGTTAGTACATAGCAATAATCCATAAAAATGCCATACATTACAAGTACAGAAATACTACAAATAAGTTATGCATCTCATATCCAGATAAAACATGTAATAATGTCATAAAAATCTAAATAACACATCATGGTAATATATCCACTGAAAGTAAACAATAATAAATATGAGTCTAATGAGTTCAAACGAGTAGGGGTACTACACTCCCCCCCCCCCCCTCTCTCTCTGGTGTCTCTATCCCATTCTATCCATTCTCTCCCTCCCTCTCCCTCCCTCTCTCTCTCACAATCCATCCATCTACCTCTCAGGTCTCTCTCTCTCTCTCTCTCTCTCTCTCTCTCTCTCTCTCTCTCTCACACACACACACACAAGTGTCTCTATCTCATTCTTTCCCTCTCTCCCCCCCCCTCTCTCTCTCTCAAGTGTCTCTATCTCATTCTTTCCCTCTGTCCCTCTCCATCCCTTTCTCTTTCTCTCTCAAGTCTCTCTCTTTCCCTCCCCCTTTCTCCCTCCCTCTCTTTCCCTCTTTCCCTCCCCATCCCTTTCTCTTTCTCTCTCAAGTCTCTCTCTTTCTCTCTTTCACTCTCTCCCTTCTCCTCACAATCCCTTTTCCCCCCTCTCTCTCAAGTATCTCTCTCTTCCATTCTTTTTGTTTTCTCTCTCTTTCTCTCTCTCTCAAGTGTCTCTATTGATGAGCTAAAAGAATGACTCTATTTTATCTATGTGTATGTGTCATTACTGGGACATTAGGAGTCTAGTTATGACTTTTGAGTTTAGAAACTTTGCTAAGTGATAATATTTTATATGTCTTCATGATATGGTCATATGACATAAACTCATTTGATATATGTTCCTTTTTTATGCAATATAATAGGTAATTGTGCTATGAGGAATATCCATGGTAATGTTGCATGTGGATTTTTAATGTTACTCTAGTAGGAATAATTAGGCCTTTATTTGTGCACGTTAACAATTTCATTCAAGATTAAAGAAGAATGTTGAACCGGTCTAAGATGTTCAACAATAAATATTATGGAGTTGCTGATCGGGAAAGGGACAACAAGGATTGTTGTTGAAGGAGTCAGCTGCCCATTGGAAGTGGTTCATTATGACTTATCTAAAGACTTAATGATTTCCTTTGTTGAAGGAGTAGATTTAGGATTGAGGCTACACTAGATTATCTCTGTTGTTCCAACAGACTTTGACTGATTCTCAACATTTGTAATTTCACCTTCTTTTTCTCCTTGTTCAATAAAAGCATCCTCCTTGAACTTTTGGAGTGGTATGCTAGTTAGTTAAGAATTTAATGCTTTAAATAACCTCAAACCTTCTCTTGTATGGTTGTTGAGAATAAGATAGTTTCAATTATTGTAATATAGTTATGAGTTAAAAAGAAGCAGACTTCTAGTAATTTGTTGTTATGTTGTCAAGTACTTTTAAATCAATAAAGTTGATACTTTAAGCTCCAGGAATTTGATTCAGTTATTTGGATGCTTGCTAAGGGGGGCCACTTAGTGAGTATTCCTTTGGTTTCTTTTATCAATCATTTCTTATTCTGTACTTAGCATTATCTGAATCACAGTATGTTCCTGCAGCCACTGGAATACTTCATGTGATTGTTCCTGCAACCACCACGAACAAAGTAGAATCATGTTTATTGATCATGGATAAGTTTTGTTTTTCTTATTTATTTCTTATAAGATAGTTATCTTTCCTTCCAAGCATTTTAGTTATTTGTTTCCAGCATTGTCTTAGAGAAACATTTCAATTCCAGCAATAGGAAAAGTGGTTGTTTTAGTCTTTATAGTGCATATACTTTGTGGAACCATTTCAAGTATATGCCATGAATTTACAACTAAATAAAATTTCATGATGAGAGATAATTACTTAGTTGGATGTCCAATCCCTGAGGTATGGCTTCAAGATCTAATTATTGAACCATTAGGAAGATTAGTCATTTTTGGCATCGTTGTCGGGGATGGTGTCAAACTAGAATTCTTTGCATTCATTGATAATTATACTCTGTTTTCACTAGTTAAAAACCATGTTTCTATTTACCTTTCTAGAGTAATGACCCAATATGTCTAGGAGAAGAGACGCTTTAGGGAGGTTTCATCCTAACGACCCCTATCCTGGTAATAATTTTGAGCAAGCTTATAATCTATTTGATGATGGAGACCAAGATATAAACCCATTGGTTGAGTTGTTTGCCAATGTTAAGGAGCTTGCAGACCAAGAACTTGTTGAGAACCCATTTGCCTTGATACTTTATCAGGAAAGGATGGTGGGCCAAAATCCACCTAACCAAACTACCTTTGAATTTCCTATCATTGATCAAAAAGATAATAATAACCTCAAGAATATCCTTGCTTGAGTTCTCCCTAAGTTTTATGGGCTTGTAACAGAGGATCCATACACATTTTTGTTTGAATTTAATATCCTCTATCAGAGCTATGATTACACTACTGATGCTCATAGACTCAAATTGTTTCCTGCTACTCTGAAAGAAGGAGCCCTGAGATGGTTTATGAGTCTAGGAAGAGATGTTGTTGATAGTTGGAAAGCCATGAAAACCAAATTTCTTGAGAAATACAAAGAATATTGCAGAAGTGGTAATAGGGGAGATGACATCTTTAGGATGCAACAAAAAGATGATGAAAATTTGGAAGACTATATTTCAAGGTTCTTGTTCTGCCTAAAGACAAACTCAGATTATACTCTTCATGAAGAATCCCAAAAGTTGTTTTTTTTCTCAAAGGAATAAGTGATGATTGTATTGAAGCTCTGGACCTGATAGGAGGAGGAGACATCACTCAAGGCCCTTGGGAAGATATAAATAAGATATGTCAAAACATTCATGAGCAGCTATGAAAAAGGGAAGAGGATATCAAGTTACCAAAGGAAAATCCTCCAATGGAGTTTCAAGGATGGAAATTACTCACTTACTATCTGACTTCAAGTAAGATATTATAAATAACATGGCCACATAGATAGACACACTTCAGGAAAAAAGGAAGCACAAGGAAGCAAGGGAAATCCTAACTGAATATTACCCTCACTATAGACAGAAGAAAAGAGACTGCAGATGCAAGATAGTAGCGAGTATTGAAAATCACCATGCTTCATTAGAATTCAAACCTGTTGAAAGATAAGAGAACCAAATCTTTTATAGAGCTCAAAGAAGACCATGGGCTCCATGACAAGGTATGCCACCTGATCCTTTATCCTTTAAGGGTCCTCATTCAAATTCATATAATCTTAGTAATCAATGGAAAAATCAATATCCTCCCTATTATGGGAACTTTCCTCAGCAACATTGGAATAATTCCCAGAATGCATGGACCAATTACCAAAACTCCCTCCTCCTTGGCAGCAAAATCAAGGAAATTGGTAGCCACCTCAAGGAAACTGACAACAAACACCTTGGTGGAGAAGAGGATAGTAATGGCCTAATCAGTCCTCTTGTTTCCAATAGCCTCCTCAACAACCTCAACAACAGGCTCTAATGCCTCCACATGATCAAATTACTACTACCCCACCTAAACCTACTCAGTTGCCAGCTCAACCCATGCCAAATCCTAACAATAAACAACCACAAAAATAGCAAGTTTATGATACTAATCCAAATCAATACCCTGCCTATGTTATTAGTATTAGTGATATCCATTCAAGGTTAGGAACAACTCTTCCTACACCTTCACCTCCAGTTATAACTGAAATGCCTGATGAAGGCCATATCCACCAAAGTGTCACAGCCTCACCGATTCCATCAAGGCAAGAACAACAAGAATCAAACAATACACCTCCATTTCCTCAAAGATTGGAGGTAGAGGCAACCAAACAAAAATAAGAACCCATATTTGATATTGTGGATTAGTTAAAAAATATGTGTGTCAAGATTCCTTTGTTTCAAGCAATAAAGGTTGTTCCAATATATGGAAAGGCAATTAAAGAAGCTTGTTTGAAAAATACAACAAGAAAGCAAAAAGACCCACAAATGGTTAATGTTGTAGGCCAATTAGCAGACCTTATGCTAGGGAGATTTTGTGTCCCTAATTATTGAGACCTAGGAAGTCCTATTATAGCAGTAGTCATTAATGGAGTTCAAGTTCAGAATGCTCTTATTGACCTTGGGGCAGCTATAAATGTCATGACAAAGGATGTGATGCAGAAACTCAACATCACTAACCTAAGATCTACAACTATTGTCTTACAACTTGCAGACAGTTCTACTATTACACCAGACGGTATGGTGGAAGACCATGTTGTAGCACTAGATTCTTGAAAATATCTAGCTGACTTTGTCGTCCTCTCACCTAAAGAAACTTTAGGAGGCTATCTTATTATCTTGTGTAGACCCTAGTTAGCCATAGCGGATTCTTTCATAGGATGTAGGTCAGGGGACATGACCATTTCTGATGGGAAAAAAACTAAAACACATGCATTATATTCACTTGCGTAGCCTCAACTTGAGAAAGAGCACTTAGTTTGTCCAGATATAGAAGAAGAATCTGATGAAGTCAATACAATACAATAATTGATGATGATAAGAAGGGACCCCTTCTTTCAACTTCAAGAAGAAGAGGATGTGCTCTCTAATATTTTGCAAAATCAATATGGAATTCCTGGTCAAACTGGTGACTGTAATGCACAAAATGCATGTTCTCTGCAACAATTACTCTCAGCCTCTTCTGCAGAATTCCTACAGCTATAGATTTGCTACATAAATTGTTGCCATATGAAGTAACAGTTCCATATTTTCCTGTAGCATCTATAATAGAGCTAACTAAGCAAGTTGAAGTGGCCCCAGATAACTGGTTGAATGTTAATAGTCACCTTACTCAAGAATGAACTATGTCTCTAACAAGAATACTACAGTCTCATAAGGAAGCATTTGCTTGGGACTACACAGCTATGAAAGGGTTGCATCCTAAATTTTGCATACACTGAATCTACATCAAAGAATATTGTAAACCAGTGAGGCAACCTCAAAGAAGAATCAACCCTACATTAAGGAAAATATCTAAGCAATAATTGCAGAAGTTACTCAATGCAGGATTTATATATCCCATTTCTGACTGTGAAAGGGCATCACCTCTAGTTATTGTTCCTAAGAAAAATGGAAAGTGGAGAATTTGTGTAGATTATAGGGAGCTTAATGTTGCAAACAAGAAAGATCACTTTCCTCTTCCTTCCATTGACCAAGTGTTGCACTCCTTAGCAAGGAAGAAATATTTTTCATTCTTTCACAGTTTTAGTGGATACAACCAGATAAGAATAGCCCCTGAGGACTAGGAAAAGACAACATTCACATGCCCATGGGTACCTATGCATACTCAATACTTCCATTTGGTTTATGTAATGCCCCAGCTACTTTTCAAAGGGCAGTTATAAGCATGTTCTCTGATATTTCTCATGACTGCATGGAGATATACATAGATGACTTCACTACCTATGGTGGTACTTTTGAAGAAGCATTGAGTAACCTAGAAAAGACTTTATAGAGATGTGAGTTTCATAATTTATCTTTAAATAGTGAGAAGTGTTTTATGATGATGCAAGAAGGTGTTTTTATTGGCCACTATCTTTCTCATAAAAGAGTTTAAGTAGACCCAGCGAAGATTGAAGTTATTTCTAATTTTCCTATACCAACAAAACAGAAAGATGTTAGGAGTTTTTTAGGCCATGTGGGCTATTACAAAAGATTCATTAAATATTTCAATAAAATTGTAGCACCACTGTATACACTCCTCACTAAAGATGCATAATTTTGGTGGATAGATTCATGTAGCAAAGCATTCTCTGAATTGAAGGAAGCATTTACTCATGCACCGGTACTTCAAGGTCCTAAGTGGGAACTTTAATTCCATATACACACTGATGCATCTGATCATGCAATTGGAGTTGTTCTAGGACAAAAAGAGATAGCAGTGGAACATGCAATCTATTTTTCCAGCAAAAACTTGCATGGTGTTGAATTTAACTACACAGTAATAGAGAAAGAAATGTTCATAGTTATCTATGCTCTCAATAAGTTCAGACATTATATAACTGGATATAAATTCTTTGTCCACACTGACTATGCAAAAATCAGATATCTCATGAACAAACCTTCAATTTCAAGAAGGTTGGCTAGATGGATTCTTTCAATGCAAGAATTTGATATCACAATCATAGACAAACTAGGAAGAGAAAATGTAGTTGCAGATATTCTTTCACGCTTAACAAAAAACCAAGAATCACCTATTTTGGATGATTCCTTCCCAAATGAGCATATATTCTCTATTGTTGTTTAGACACCATGGTATGCTAATTTAGCCAACTATTTGGTTTCTCAAAAGGTACCCTCTCATTTTTTCTCCAAAAGAAAGGAAATTACTTGTTGAGAAAAGTTTCAAATTCACCTGGATAGAAGGATGTTTATTTTACACAGGACTGGATAAGGTAATGTGAAGATGTGTGAGAGAAGATGAGACTTATGACATACTGCACGCATGCCATGATGAACCCTATGGGGGGAATTTTGTAGCAAAGAGAACAACTATCAAAATACTTAACATGAGATATTATTGGCCAACCCTTCATAAAGATGCAGCTAGGTATACAAGGAAATGTGACAGATGCCAACGGATGGGAAGAGCAACTGGATCAGATGAGATGTCCTTGCATCCTCAAGTGGTGGTAACACCATTTGACAAGTGGGGCCTTGATTTTGTAGGACCAATTGATCCACCTTCTAATGGTAAGTCTTACATTTTGGTTTCTACTAATTATCTCACCAAATGGGTAGAAGCTAAGGCAATGAAATATGCAAGAGATAAAAAAGTTGCTGAAATTTTATATGAATAAATCTTCACAAACTATGGAGTTCCTAGAGAAATTGTCACAAACCAAGGAGCACAGTTCACATCTCAACTTGTTACAACATTAGTGAATGAATACAATATCAGGCATAGGAAATATACACCAAACCATCCTCAAGCCGATGGACAAGAATATATTACAAATAGGGAAATTAAAAGCATCCTAACCAAAACTCTTAATCTTCATAGGAAATATTGGGCAACTAGATTACCCGAAGTAGTCTAGGCATATAGGACATCATGGAAAACAACAACATGGTTTACTCCTTTTTAGATGTTATATGGAAAGAAAGCAATGATGCTCATTGAATTTGGGCTCAAAACTTTAAGAACGATAGTTGAATTGGGGATGTATATTACTGCTGCACAACAAGCAAGAATTATGCAACTCAATGAGTTAGATAAAGTCAGAACAACTGCCCTGCAAAACACAGAACTCCTGCAAAATCAATGAATGAAATGGCATGATAAATATATTAAGGACAAAAACTTTCAATCGGGATATTGGGCTCTCCTATATGATTCCAGGTATCAAGATAATCTGGACAAAATTCACAACAGATGGCTAGGCCCATATGAGGTATCACGGGTGTTTGACAATGGCGTTGTTCAACTCACAACAATTAATCCTGTAAGATTTAAGTTATTTATCAATGGGCATAGATTGAAGGTATATTGTAAGCCCTCATCTAAATAAGAGCTCTTGAAACAATTTAATTCAAACTTTAATTATCCTGCAGCTTCAAACTTTGACTTTCATGCAGTCGATGAAGGTGGGCCCTTAGCCCTGCCTTCTGATTAATCGGTTATGTTGATTCATAATAAACACTTCCATATTCCTAGAAGTTATTTCTCCATAATAACAGTCATACTTCACTCTATTTCACTTTTATATCTTCCATATCACTTCACCTCACTTCACGTTCATCCGCTTTTTCAGTTTTATCATTAAGTTAACTGCAGGTATGTTTAAAGGACTCTAACATGCATAACATCGCATCACTCCAGGTACTCACAAATTCATGCTTGCATTATTTCCTATTAGATTCATTCATTATATGCATAAAAAATGCCATTTATATTCCTCATCACCTTGCTATAATTTCTCTTCCGCCATGTGAGGACACTTGGCACACTTTTGGTTGAGGGGAGTATATCCTGATTTGATTCATTACTACGTGTGATTTGACTTTTTCATGTCCTACGTCATCAATACTCTGTATCCTTTTTTATGAAAATCAAATTTTAAGATAAGCGAATAAATTGATTATGATATTTTATGCACGCGGGTTTTTTTGAAAGCCCTTGCATGAGTTGCCTTTCTCGATTAATGTTGCGACCTTTATGAGTCATAATTACACTGTCTTTTCACACTTGTGATTGCCAATCATTGTTCTTATTTATTTTCAGTCAAAAAGGGTTTTTTATTTAAATAACAAGTTATGAGCTACAAGAGACTCTGGTAAGAAGTTAAAATAGAAGGTTGCAGAGTATTGTACAACTGTGTTGAAAGAGCACAATGGGGGGATCTTTGATAAGGCACAAACCTATAGTTCATACCTTTGTTTTGTAGGATCAATGAGTATGTGGTCAAGATTTTGTTCAGAGTGGGCGGTTGAATTACTTTTTGAAGTTGAATGAATTTAATGAAGAAATAGCCACTGATTTTTCTATGACATTCTCTAATGGGAAAGCAAATGTTAAAGGACTGAGAGTTCTGGCCACTGAAGAAAGGATTGCAGAAGTGACCGGTTTACCTGTTGAAGGAGAAAAGCATCCAAAATCAAAGGATGTCAGGAGTGCTTGAGTGGAATTTACAAGACCTGAAGATCATCCATTGATTGTTGATAAGCAAGGGGCTAGAAGAATCTCTTTACCAGATAAATGGATGGCAACGGTTGTTCACATAATTAAGTATTTAGCATGTGAAGGGAGGTAGTCCTGTTTGCACTCAATCCACTTCAAATTGCTTAGCCATCTCAAGCACGGAGTTAGGATGAACATTCCAACTATGTCGTATAACCTCTTGATGATCATGGCCGCTAAAACCCAAAAAAGTAGGTCAAATTAGGTCTCCCACCATTGTTTAATTAAATTATTAGTAGAATGTTCATTGAGGGATGTTTCTCATTTGTCCAGGGAGGAATTTATTTCACTTCGTGAATTTAGGGCAGAAAATTATAAGGGTTAGAAAAGGGTTTTTGAAAAAGAGACTAGGGTTTACAAGAAGAAAAGGAAAACCACTCTTGGAGCCTCAAGTTCTAAGGATATATCTACTACAGAATTTCTTGCAGCAAAAGAAATCCCTAGCAATGTTTAGTCACTAGTGGAGATATTTTAATGGACATTTCTAGAAAAACTAGGGCTTCTACTCAAAGGGAAAAGGGTAAGCCAGTAAATTCAAGCACGGTTGAAATTGAAGAAAACCCACTTCCTGCACAAAAGAAAAAGAAAAAGATAGTTGAGGTTGTAAAAGAAAACCTTGCTATGGAGAATCCTGTGAGATTCTAGTAGAAGCAAGGTGGAAAGCAGAAATTTGATGAGGAATTAGAAGAAGAAACTTTAGCCCTTGGAAAGAAAAACCAAGGAGTTGCAAAACCTCTTGTTGCAACTCTTCAATTTAAAGAGAGTACAAAGAAATCTCAATTTGTTAGAATCCATAGGAGTGTTCCAACTAATTTTTAGAGAAGAAGTCATAGGCTTAAAGGAAGGCCCAAGAAAAACTCAAATGTGAAATAGAGAGGACCTATTCAAGTTGATTCCTCAAACTGAGCTTCTCAAACCCCCGAGTCTGAAGAAAAAGAAGAAAAAGGTGAGTAGGAGAGAGAAATGAGTGAAGATTCTAAAAAAAAATCAAACTTCTAAGGAAGAATAGAGTACTGAAGAATAACAAGAAGTTCAGGAAGGACAATATTGTGATGAAGGGAATAAGAAAGGATTAGATAATTTGGCAAAAGCAGTAGAAAAGGTAATTTAATAGGAAAAAGGCACAAAATTTGCAACAATTGCTTCTGTGATAGGACGGGAGGGAGTTCCTGCAGCGGAAAGGCAAAACTCTGCCATTGAAGAAGAAACACAGCAAGAAAAAATGTAGCAAACCCTTGGAGTTGAGTAGGAAGTAACTCCTACAAAAGAGAAAGAAAATGAGGTAAGGCAAAAAGGAACTCTTGCACAGGAACCAGTAAATGTACAAATGGCAGAGCAAGGACAATTGACTAAGGAACAGAGGAAAGGAAAGAGGATTCTTCAGGTAGTTAGGCATAGGCCTACTCCTTTTTCTTGGATGTCAGCTGCATTTGATTTATATCAGGATATGTTGGATAAGGAAGCATAATGGGAAAATGAGAAGCGTCAACTACAAAAGGAAATTAAGAAGAAAGATGAAAAGATTGCCACTCTTAAAGGGAAAATAAACATTGTGGTCACTATGGTGCCCAACATTCTTGAGTGTAGACCACCACCTAGGGTCTATGCCATGTATTTAAAGGAATGCTTCTTTACTTTCAAAATGTCTAGTGTTCTATAAGATTGAGATCATTCCTTGAAAACTGCTCAAAAATTTTATCAAGTTTATCAGGACTCTCCTACAATAATTAGAAACTTGCTTTGTCAATTTTATTTGCACAAGTATGCAGTTTCTAATGATAGAGAATGGAACCCTTTGTTATATATCAGTGACATACATTTGAGGGCACTAATATCTCGGGTCTAGAATGAACATGCAAGAGGTGAAGAAGCTAAAACTTATCAAGGAGAAGAACTTAGAATTTCCTTGCCAATAAGAGCAGAGAGTGATAATCCCAGAAGACTGTATTATGATTGGTAGAAAGTGTTGTATCATCCTGATTTTAAGCCCATAATATTATCCTTGAGGGAAGAAGAATATAAGGAGTTTGAAGCAATGAGGCCCTCTATGGCACAATCAGCTTTGGGTCATGTAGCAAGAAGGTGGAATAGTCTTACAAAAGAACTACAGATGGCAGAGCCACACTCTTTGCAAAATTACTATGCAACTTTGAAAAGAACTTTATGGTACCTTCAGTTGGGATGAACAAATTGTATGGTACCTTCAGTTGGGATGAACAAAAATGAATAATTGGCTATCTTTACTCTTTCAGCCACCTATACTTTTATGGTCGATACCAGATTGCAATAGGTATGTCAATTCATTTGATGAGACATCAGAAAAAAATAGATGGGATAGGCTTAAGAGGAACAAGGGGTTTTATTGGAGCATTGTTATAGGAGGCTCAAGACAAACTCAAGTCATTAGATACAAAGCTCGGGCAAGGGAAAGGAATGCAACATCTTCATCTTCTGGAGGACCAACAAGATTTTAGGCTGGGGGGAATGATGAGCCAAAAGAATGGCTCTATTTTATCTATGTGTATGTGTCATTACTTGGACATTAGGAGTCTAGTTATGTCTTTTGAGTTTATAACCTTTTCTAAGTGATAATATTTTATATGTCTTCATGATATGGTCATATGACATAAACTCATTTGATATATGTTCCTTTTTTATGCAATATAATAGGTGATTGTGCTATGAGGAATATCCATGGTAATGTTGCATGTAGATTTTGAATGATACTCTAGTAGGAATAATTAGGCCTATATTTGTGCACGTTAACAATTTCATGTAGGATTAAAGAAGAATGTTGAACCGGTCTAGGATGTTCAGAAATAAAGATTATGGAATTGTTGGCTGGGAAAGGGACAGCAAGGATTATTGTTGAAGGAGTCAGCTGGCAGTTGGAAGTGGTTCATTATGACTTATTTGAAGACCTAATGATTTCCTTTGTTGAAGGAGTAGATTTAGGATTGAGGTTATGCTAGATTCTCTCTGTTGTTCCAATAGACTATGACTAATTCTTAGCATTTGTAATTTTAGATTCTCTCCCTCCTTGCCAATAAGAGCATAGAGTGATAATCCCATAAGACTCTACTATGATTGGCAGAAAGTGTTGTATCATCCTGATTTTAAGCCCAAAATATTATCCTTGAGGGAAGAAGAATATAAGGAGTTTGAAGCAATGAGGCCCTCTGAGGCACAATCAGCTTTGCGTCATGTAGCAAGAAGGAGGAATAGTATTACAGAAGAACTACAGATGGCAAATGAATAATTGGCTATCTTTACTCTTTCAGCCACCTATACTTTTATGGTCGTTACCAGATTGCAACAGGTATGTCAATTCATTTGATGAGACATCAGAAAAAAATAGATGGGATAGGCTTAAGAGGAACAAGGGGTTTTATTGGAGCATTGTTACAGGAGGCTCGGGACAAACTCAAGTCATTAATAATAGAGCTTAGGCAAGGGAAAGGAATGCAACATCTTCATCTTCATCTTCTAGAGGACCAGCAAGATTTTAGGTTGGGGGGAATGATGAGCCAAAAGAATGGCTCTATTTTATCTGTGTATGTGTCATTACTGGGACATTAGGATTCTAGTTATGTCTTTTGAGTTTAGAACCTTTTCTAAGTGATAATATTTTATATGTCTTGATGATATGGTCATATGACATAAACTCATTTGATATATGTTCCTTTTTGATGCAATATAATAAGTAATTGTGCTATGAGGAATATCCATGACAATGTTGCATGTAGATTTTGAATGTTACTCTAATAGGAATAATTAGGCCTATATTTGCGCACATTAACAATTTCATGTAGGATTATAGAAGAATGTTGAACCAGTCTAGAATGTGTTCAGCAATAAAGATTATGGAGTTGTTGGCCAAGAAAGGGACAGGAAGGATTGTTATTGAAGGAGTCAGCTGGCAGTTAGAAGTGGTTCATTATGACTTATCTGAAGACCTAATGATTTCCTTTGTTGAAGGAGTAGATTTAGAATTGAGGTTACGCTAGATTCTCTATTTTGTTCCAACAAACTTTGACTGATTCTCAGCATTTGTAATTTCACCTTCTTTTTCTCCTTGTTCAATAAAATCACAATCCTTGAACTTTGGGAGTGGTATGCTAGTTAGTTAGGAATTCCATTCTTTAAATAGCCTCCCACCTTTTCTTTTACGGTGGTTGAGAATAAGATAGTTTCAGTTATTGTAATACAGTTTTGACTTAAAAAGAAGCAAACTTCCAGTAATTTGTTGTTATGTTGTCAAATACTTTTAAATCAATAAAGATGATACTTTAAGCTCCAGGAATTTGATTTAGTTATTTGTATGCTTGATAAAGGGGCCCACTTAGTGAGTATTCCTTTGGCTTCTTTTATCAGTCATTTCTTATTCTATGTTTAGCATTATCTTAATCACAGACTATTCCTGCAACCATTGGAATACTTCCTGTGAATGTTCCTTTTATATAGGAAAGATAACTATACTTCATGGATAAGTTTTTTTTTTCTTATTTGTTTCTTAGAAGATAGTTATCTTTCCTTAAAAGCATTTTAGTTATTTATTTCTATCAATAGGAATAGTGGTTGCTTTAGTCTTTCTAGTGCATATACTTTGCGGACCCATTTCAAGTATACACCCCAAGTTGACAACTAAATGAACCTTCATGATGAGATATAAATACTTAGTCAGATGTCCAATCCCTGAGGTATGACTTCAAGGTCTAATTATTGAACCATTAGGAAGATTAGTCATCTATTCCATTCTATCCATTCTCTCTCTCTCTCTCCCTTTCTCTCTCTCACAATCCCTACATCCACCTCTAAAGTCTCTCTATATCTCCCCCACTCCCTCTCTCTATCTCTCCCCTTTCTCAGGTGTCTCTATCATATTGTTTCCCTCTCTCCCTCCCCATCCCTCTCTCTCTCTCTCTCTCTCTCTCTCTCTCTCTCTCTCTCTCTCTCTCTCACACACACACACACACACACATACACACACACAATCCCTACATCCACCTCTTAGATCTCTATATCTCCCCCACTCCCTCTCTCTCCCTCTCTCTCTCCCCCTCTCTCAAGTGTCTGTATCCCATTATTTCCTTCTTTCCCTTCTTATGTGTTTCTCTTTCTCTCTCAAGTCTCTCTCTCTCTCCCTCCCTATCTTTCTCTCCCTCTCTTTACCTCTCCCCCTCTCACCCTCTATTTCCCTCTTTCCCTCTCAACTCTCTCCCTATCTCTCTCTTTCTCTCTTTTCCTCTTTCCATCCCCTTCCCCCACCCTTTTCCCCTCTCTCTCTCTCAAGTGTATCTCTCTCTCTCTCTCTCTCTCTCTCTCTCTCTCTCTCTCTCTCTCTCTCTCTCTCTCTCTCTCTCTCTCTCTCTCTCTCTCTCTCTCACACACACACACACACACACCTTTTTCCTCTCTCCCCTCCTATATCTCCCTATCTTCATTCTTCCTCCCTCTCTATCTCTATTCTTGCTTTCTCTCTCCCTACATTTCTTCTCTCTCTCTCTCACTCACTCACACATAAATACACACACATACACCTTAATATTTTTATTGAATGTTAAAAAAATTGATAGAGCCGATTTAGCATGTGCAAAATTTGGTGCATGCCAAATTGAATGCACATGAAAAATAGTAAACTTAGATATTGGACCCATGATTCTGGCCCACTTTCCCTAGTTCTATCTACACTTTTACTCTGATCACAACAAGGAAATTGTTTTTCATTTTTTTGACTTATCATAGAAGAGTATTTAGTATACTCCATCACAATTTCACCACCTTTCTACTAGTTGGACATCATAGAAGACAAACATTTGAATTTTTTGCAATGATTTTTGTTATATGGGGTAATTTTCTCAAGTTTTTATAACTAAAATTTTTATTATGATTTATTTTGTTGTTATTTCACATTATACAATTTAACTACATCAATAAGAGAAAAATCTAAGTAGTGCATGTGTGAATAAGACCACCTTTATCACATCTTTCTAGTTAGGTCATAACTTTAGCAATGTTAGCATTCATAACTTAATTTCATATGTTGCTATTGATTTATGCAATTGTTTCCATCGAATTGACGATAACTGTAACTTTTGATTTCCACAACCAAAACTTGGTGTGCAATATAATATGAAATTCAATACTAGAAAAAAATCTTAGCATAAAGAAATGTATGCACCAATCATCAACTCAAAAATGGAATAATGAAAATGCATGGTAATAAGTACTTAGAATTAGAATTAATGTTAAATGATAAATGCATGATAAATGATTAATGTTTACTATCTTTATTCTTAGTGAATGCATGCAAATGTATTAAATGGAATACGCATATAACTTAGCATATTCAAACAAACACATGCAAACCTTAAAATGATAAATAGCCTGATATGTTGATGGTGGGTTGGATGTGGTTGTTCATTGATCCAGCAGCATGATGGCATGATAAGGATGATTGAGTGATGAAATGGATATTATAAGGATAACATATGAAGAGATGATGGAAATGAGAGAAGAGGCCTAAATTTATAGATTTTTCAAGAGGAAAATCAAGGGCCAAGATTCAAATATAAATGGATGGTTGGGATTGAGTGGAGTGTGGTCCCAAATTTGGAGACTTAACCTTGTGACAAGTGTCACAAGGAGAAGTGAGATGCAAGGGTAAGTGTGCTCACACATGTGTGAGCACACATTGGGAAGAACATGAAAGGGACATGTCTATGACATGTGTAAGAGGTAAGTTGACTTGTGAGTCACGTGTCTAGAAAGTAGAGGCTTGTGAATGTGACATGTTGATGACATGTGTAAGAGGTAGGGTGGCTACGATGTGACCTTTCATGTTCACATATGTGTGAGAAAGAGGAGGGTAGGGACACTTGTCACATTAGGACAAGTTTATATCTTGATCCATTTAGATGGATTCAAGGGCTAGGATTTAATGGACAAGGGTTGAGGATGAGGTTGAATAAAATAATAAGAAAAATGATAATGGAGATTAATTAGCCTAATCAATTAATTAAGTAGGAATAAATTAATTGATTTAGTAGGAGGATCTGTAGTATAAGGTTAGACATAATTAAATAAACGTAAATTTATTTAATTAATGGTGAAGGTTGAATTTGATTAAATAAATGTAAATTTATGTAATTAAGGGTTAAGGATAAACTTAATTAAATAAATACAAACTTATTTAATTAAAGCAGAAGGATAAATTTAATTAAATAAATGTAAATTTATTTAATTAAAGGTGGTGGGTTAAGATAAAGGATTAATTAGGATACTCCACCTGCCCGTGAGGTTATTGTAGCCTTGGTAATCTCTTATATTAATATTAACACAAACAATGGCGAATGTGGTCCCAATATAAGAGATAAATCAGGGTACAATAACCTTTATGGGAGGCTGATTTCAACAACTAAGTATGGAAGGTTGAATTTAATTGTTGACCATTTTTTGATAATTAAGGATTTATAGTGCTATTAACAATGGTCTTGGTTGTGAGGTGTGTTAAGGTATTCTTTTTTGCAGAATTAAGGAACACGGTTTCTTCTAAACGAGCTAGTAGGAGCAATAGGGCTCATGTACAGGCATAATCTCGGTCTCTATGATTCATATGGCATGGTATTCCCTAGCAAGGAAATATAAAGAGGAAGAGGTTTGATCCACAACATATAGGATGTCTTTAGGCTGATCTTAAGAAATTTTCATTATTTCCCGCAAATGTATGTAACCGGGAATGTACGTATCTTGTAGAATATAATCAGTTAGATAAAACATAAATTTGACTTCTCTGATCCATTAAAGGATCTGGGCTAGACTGCAGGTTTTATTCCCTCCATTCTTTCCTATCTATGCCCACACAGAATGGAGGTGTAACATTTTTTTTAATAATAAAATATTGCCTTCGGCCTTTTACCGATAAAAAAAAGGATTAATTAAATAAATAATAAATATTTATTTAATTGGCTAGAATGGGATAAGGTCAAGTGTAGTTTGGTATGGACAAATTTAGATGTCTACACTTAGGAATTTCTCAATAAGTTATGAGTGTCTTGAGTCCATTACAAGTGTCCTGCATTCATCACAAATGCCCAAAATTTAATAGGCCCATCCTAACTTCATTAGGATTGTCATAAATTTATTATGGTAGTCATAATGAATGTAGGATAGACATAGATTAATTCAGACTGTCATAACTTCACTATGGAAGTCATAATCAATGTAGGACAACCATAAATTCATCAAGGACTTCCCTTTGTACTCTTTTCTTTCTCTCTCTCTCTCTCTCTCTCTCTCTCTCTCTCTCTCTCTCTCTCTCTCTCTCTCTCTCTCTCTCTCTCTCTCTCTCTCTCTAGCTTCATTGTCTTCTTTGTGTATGTACATTTAGAAATCACCATCATGCCAAGGAAAAGATGACAAATGCTAACATGGGAAGAGCATGAAGCTAAGAATGTAAAGACAAGAGAACATTTCAAGTAAATTCATCAATCAAGGAAATTGAACACCATAGAAGAAGACATGCCAATTGAAGAGGAATGTAAGAGAGATATGGTATTGGAAAAACAAAGATAACTAATGCAAAAACTTTGTACAAAGAGACAATTGATGTCCGAGCTTGAGAGCACACCATCTCTCACATCTCAAGACAAAGGAACACCATCTCTCACATCTCAAGTTGAAGGAACACCATCTCTAACATCTCAAGTTGAAGGAAAACCATCTCTCACATCTCAATTTGAAGGCACACAATCTCTTACATATCAAGTTGAAGGAACACCATCTCTCACATCTCAAGTTAAAGGCACACCATTTGTCACATCTCAAGTTGAAGGCACACCATCTCTCACATTTCAAGTTGAAGGCACACCATCTCTCACCTTTCATGTTGAAGGCACACCTTCTACAACATGTCACATCGCAAGTACATCTCAATTTCAAGGTAAATCATCATTTTCATCTCCCATTGAAGGTATGCCATCTATCTCTAATGTTGTTAACATTCCTAATATTGATGCAACTCAAACTTTGAGAACACCTCCTAGAATTTTGCATAGAAATCCTAAGTATTTGATTGATATCGGTACTAATATTTTGCAACCAATGGTTGATAAGATTCCAAAGCACATTTGTCAAAGATATGCTAACCAAATTTGGAGATTTTACCTTGAAAAGTTAAATGAGACTAGAAGATGTCAACTATTTGTTGAAATGATGAGAAATATGAAATTTAGGCCCATCATGAGGATTCTTGGGCTAAGAGAATCAAATGATTCAAGTGAGAAATCAATTGTCAAGAATATAATGAGTGCATATGAGAGTGTGTGTTCTACATCACGCACAAAAGATAGCAATGTCACATGATGTGTCCTCAAATCAACAATAGTAAGCACTCAAACCAAGAAATCTCATCTCATTAGAAAGACAAGTAAAGTAATGAAAATAAGTAGAAAATCTATAATGAGAGTCATGGGAAGGTATGAAAGAGTTGAGGATCCAAATGACAAATAATTATGGGTATTCTTTGGTAGACTAGCGTGAAAAGATAAAGCAATTCTTGAAGCCTTGAGATCCTTCATTTAAGAATTTTGGAAGACTAACACAAGGCTCTCTCCTAATCAAAGAGATTTTGTAAGGAGAATAAATGCTAGTCAAATCTGTGATCCACTTCCGAAGCATTATTTGGATATGACTCAAACGCAAATTTTTGCCAAGTTTTTAGACATGTATCCTCAAATTAAAATTAGTCAAAGATTTTTTCAAATGGAAAATCCTTTTTATGTCAAAATAAATTACATATGCACTACTTGTTGTTGCAGAGTACATATTGAATTTTCTAATCATTATGATGTCTATTCACATATATGTGTAGATTTTCATACTAATAATATTTTGCAGGAATGTAGCATAAAGAATCCACCTAGATCTTCAAGGGGTTTCATATCTACCATTTTATGTGAAAGATTTGATGGTCAACAATTTTACAATAAATTATCTTTGGATGGCACATGTGTTCACTGCAGTGACTTGCAAAATTTGCCAATGTGTAAACATATGGATAGTACACATGTTATTGAGAATGAACTAGTGAAATTTGGCAAATATAAGATGGTGGCCTATAGTCTAAAATATGGAAAAGAAGAAAAAAGGTGTGATTTTCTCACTAAAAAGATTCCAATGTATCAATTTATGGGCATTTTTTGTGAGAAAATATTGTATGAGTATGCAAGGCATACCCATAGAGCTCAATTGTTGGACTTGCAATTCAAGATATGCAAGGATACATTTCCACTTGATACCATCATTTTAGTTTTTTACTTCATAGAGAACTACACATTGAAGCCACAAAATGAGGTTCAATCCCAGTATTACAACTCCACACAGTTTGCTATATTTGTGCATATAGAATTCATGCATGCTACTGATAGTGCAGATGAAAAAAGGAAGATTTTGAGGGAGTATCACTTCTGTATCAGTGATGATCACTCACATTCTATAGAGTTTGTGCAATATTTCTTTTAGATTCTCTACTGTAATTTGGCTAGTAGGGATATTTCATTTTGCTAGCATATCATATGGTCAGATAATTGTGCCTCACAATTCAATAACTCTCGAATGTTTTATTGGTTGAGTAAAATGCATAAGAGCACTAGTGTTCAACATATGTGGAATTTTTGTGAAGTTGAGCATGGAAAAGGGGAGTGTGATAGTGTAGGAGCATGTATCAAAAGAGCCTTGGCACAAGAAGAGTTAAAGTACATAGATAAAGAAAATTTGACAGATGCGAAAGCTATTGTCAAGTAGTGTAATGCTATAATGGCTCTAAGTAATCAAGATGAGTCTTCAGTTCATAGATTTTTTTGGTTGATATATGATACTAACATTGAAAAATATAAGGATTATTGTACATTGACGAGATCAAGTGAGCTACACTCTTTTAGAAGCTCTAATGCAGGTTCATGGACTATACATACGCGACATATGGTGTGATTTTGTTCATCATGTGAAAATGAATCATGCAATGAGTGTGAGTCAAAGGAGTGGGTCGATGAATGGTGTATGAGAACTCTGATCCCACTTGAGACATATCGACTCCTGATAGCTCACACAAATGGAGGCATTAGTTGACTTTGAACGTGTCTCAAATCTAGTGCAACCAGGAAAATTATCTACATATGTATTTAATCATATTAATTTAATATCTTATTTGTTCACGTTATTCATGTACATAAATGCACATATGATTGTAGGGCATGTTTATGCAATTACTACAACTAAAGACAATGAAGAAGGAACAATTTGTTGTTTGTGTCATTGTGTGGAGGAAAAAAAGAAATTGGATGGCCCTGTGGTAGATGGTGAAAACTTTGAATACCTTAAAGGATCAGTCATTATTACTGGTACATGGCTTACGAGGTACAAATTGAAGAAATCTGACTTGTGGTTATTTGAGGACTTTGAGACACATAGAAAGATTCTTCATTATTCGAATCTTGTGGTGGAATAAAATATTCACTTGACTAAATATGGGGGTAGACCACTAAACCAAAACCTATGGAAGGTTCTTGAGTCTGTCCATGAGGTAATTCTTGACACGATAAAGAGTAGATCAAATCCAGATGGCTCATTGAATTGAATGTAAATGCAAATGCAAAAAATTAAATTGTAATATCAAGATTATTTGGATATATGACCTATATATTTGTACAAATGAAATATTTGAGGAATTGTAATATTAAATGTCTTTACGAGATACTTATGTGCAATATAATTTTGTTTTCCAATGATTAAGATACTTAGTGTTATGTAGTTATAATTATGTGATTTTCAAATAGAAAAGTGGTGGTAATCAAGAATTATATTATATGTTACACTTATGTGATTTTCAAATAGAAAGAGTAACTACTAAAAATATAAGAGATTTTATCACAAAGTCAACAATTAGACTCTTTTTACTAGCACAAACAACTTCTTGACTTCACCTTTTTAAAACATTTATATTTAAAGGGAACTAGAAAATAAAGATTGCAACATAGTGCAAATTTTTTTCTACTTGTCATGGATGTAAGTGCATCCGGGTGGCTGGGTTTACACTAGGTATGCACTTGTTTTTCTCCCCAAGTTGCTTGATCATTCTGAGCCACACCTTAGCGACGGTTTCTCTTGAGCGCTCAAAGTGTGAAAACTGTCAGACTTAGACGTCACGTATCTCAAAGCTTGTGGCGCATACAGACAAGATGTCAAAACTTATGGGGTCATGTGCTGGGTGCCTACAAAAACCTCTCTCTCTTTTAGACAACTCAATTATATTTGCTTGTGGTGAGGCTTTTTCCATTGCATCAAAAACCATAAAATGCATTCAATGAAAGGTGGCAACATAGCACAACTTTCCATCTTCTCATCATGGCCATGAACCATCAATACAAAAAAGTCTAAGTGGCCAATTTTGTGCTAGGTGTACCCTTCTTTCACTCCCCAAATCACCCAATCATTCTGAGCCACACCCCAGTGACGCTTTCTCTTGGGTGCTCAAAGTGTGAAAATTGTCAAACTTTGACATCATCTATCTCATATCTCATGGCATGTATAGATTATTTGTTTGAACCTATAGGGTCAAGTGGTGGGTTCCTGCAAAAACCTCTCTCACTTTTAGACAAACCAATTCCATTTGCTCGTAGTGAGAATTTTTTTGTTGCATCAAAAATCGTAAAATGCATTCAACGATAGGTGGCAACATAGCACAACTTTCATTCTGGTCATTATGGGCATGAATCATCAATGTGATCACATCCAGGTGGTTGGGTTTACACTAGGTATGCCCTTCTTTTCTCCCCAAGTCGCCTGAACATTCTGAGACACACCCTAGTGACACTTTCTCTTCAGCGCTCAAAGTGTGAAAATCGTCACTTTAACATTACATATCTCAGAGCCTATGGCACATATAGACAAGCCATCAAAACCTATGAGGTTGTGTTCTCGGTTCCTACAAAATTTTCTCTCTCTTTTTGACAACTCAATTCCATTTTTCCATGGTGATACTTTTTTTATTGCATCAAAATTGTAAATGCATTCAATGAAAGGTGGAAACATAGCGCAAATTTTATTTTGCTCATCGTGGCCACAAACCATCAACACAAGTGGGTCTAAGTGGCTAGGTTTATGCTATTTATGCCCTTGTTTTTCTCACCAAGTTTCCCATTCATTCTAAGCCATACCCTAGAAATTCTTTCTCTTGAGCGCTCAAAGTGTTAAAACTATCAAACTTTTACATTGCATATCTTGGAGCTCGTGACACGTAAAAATGAGTCATCTAAACCTATGGGGTTGTATGGTGGGCACCTACAAAAACCTCTCTTTCTTTTGGACTATACTCAATTCCATTTTCCTGTGGTGAGACTTTTTTTGTTGCATCAAAAACCATAAAATACATTCAATGAAAGGTGGTAACATAGCACAAATTTCATTTTTTTTGTTGTGGCCACAAACTGTCAATGTGACCATGACTAGGTGGTTATTTTTATGCTAGGTATTCTCTTGTTTCTCTCCCCAAGTCACCCAATCATTTAGAGCCACACCCTATGGATGCTTTCTCTTCAGCACTCAAAATATGAACACCTTCAAAGTTTGATGTCGTGTATCACGGAGCCCGTGGCACATACAGAGAAGTCATCTAAACCTATAGATTCATGTGGTGGGAACCTACAAAAACCTCTCTCTTTCAGACAACTCAATTCCATTTTCCTATGGTGAGACTTTTTTTGTCGCATCAAAAATCATAAAATGAATTCAATGAAAGGTGGCAACATAGCACAACTTTTGTTATGCTCATCGTGGCCATGAACCATCAATGTGAGTGTGTCCACATGGATGATTTTACACTAAGTATGCCCTTGTTTCACTCCTCAAGTCACCTGATCATTCTGAGCCACACCCTAGCGATGCTTTCTCTTCAACATTCAAAGTGTAAACACTGTCAGACTTTGACGCTGCGTATCTCAGATCCCGTGGCCCATACAAATGAGTCGTCTGAACCTATATGGTTGTGTGGTGGGCATCTACAAAAATCTCCCTCACTTTTAGACAACTCAATTCCATTTTCTTGTGGTGAGACTTGTTATTTGGCATCAAAAACCATAAAATGAATTCAATGAAAGGTGGCAACATAGCGTAACTTTCATTCTGCTCATCGTGACCATGAACTATCAGTACGAGTGCATCTTGGTGGTCATTTTTACACTAATTATGCCCTTTTTTTTCTCCCCAAGTTGCCCAATCATTCTGAGCCACACCCTAGCCATGCTTTCTCTTGAACACTCAAATTGTAAAAACCGTCAATTTTTTACGTCACGTATCTTGAAGCCTATGGAATGTATGAACAAGCATCAAAACCTATAAGGTCATGTGGTTAGTGCCTACAAAAACCTCTCTCTCTTATGGACAAATTAATTCTATTTTCCCATGGTGAGACTTTTTATGTCGCATCAAAAACCATAAAATGCATTTAATGAAAGGTGGCAACATAGCACAACTTTCATTCTGGTCATCGTGGCCACAAACCGTCAGTGTGAGTGTGTCTAAGTGGGTGGGTTTACACTAGGTATGCCCTTGTTTCACTCCCAGGTCACCCAATCATTCTATGCCATATCCTAGTGATGTTTTCTCTTAAGCACTCAAAGTGTGAAAATTGTCAAAATTTGATGTCACGTATCTCGAAGCCCGTGCAACATACAAACGAGTTGTCTAAATATACGGGGTCATGTGGTGGGAACCTACAAAAATCTCTCTCTTTTATAAAACTCAATTCCATTTGCCTGTGGTGAGACTTTTTTTGTTGCATCAAAAACCATAAAATATATTCAATGAATGGTGGCAACATAGCACAAATTTCATTCTACTCGTTGTGGCCACGAACCGTTAGTCTGAGCACATCTGGGTGGCTGATTTTACACTAGGTATGCACTTGTTTTTCTCCCCAAGTCACTTGATCACTCTGAGCCACAACCTATCAATATTTTCTCCTGAGCGCTCAAACTATGAAAACCGTCAAACTTTGGCGTCACGTATCTCAGAGCCCATGGCACATACATATGATTCATCTAAAACTATGAGGTCGTGTGGTAGGCGCCTACAAAAACCTTTCTTTTGGACAACTCAATTCCATTTTCTTGTGCCTAGACTTTTTATGTCGCATCAAAAACCATCAGATGCATTCAATAAAAGTTGGCAACATAGTGCAAATTTCATTCTTCTCATTGTGGGCACAAACTATAAATGCAAGCAAGTCCAAGAGGCTGGGTTTACACTAGGTATAGCTTTTTTTCTCTCCCCAAGTCACTCGATCATTCCGAGTCATCCCCTAGCGATACTTTCTCTTGAGCGCTCAAAGTGTGGAAACTATCAAACTTTGATATTGCATACCGCAAACCCTATGGTTCATATGAATGATCCGTCTAAACCTATGGGGTCATATGGTGGGAACCTCCAAAAACCTCTCTCGCTTTTGGCCAACTCAATTCCATTTGCCCATGCCTAGACTTTTTTTGTCGCATCAAAAACTATAAGATGCATTCAATGAAAGGTGGCAACATAGTGCAACTTTTGTTATGCTTGTCGTGGGAAAGAACTATTAGTGTGAGTGCATCTAGGAGATCATTTTTATACTAGGTATGGTCTTTTTTTGCTCCCCAAGTCACTCGATCATTTAGAGCCACCCCTAACAATGCTTTCCCTTGAGCGCTCAAAGTATGAAATTGCCAAACCTTGACATCACACATTTTGGAGCCTATGGCATGTATGGACAAGCCATATGAACCTAAGAGGTCATGCAATGGATTCTTACAAAACCTCTCTCTCTTTTGAATAACTCAAATCCATTTGCCCAAGCCTAGACTTTTTCTGTAGCATCAAAAACCTTCAGATGCATTCAGTGAAAGGTGACAACATAGTGCAACTTTCATTCTGATCATTGTGGGCATAGACCACCAGTGCAAGAACATCTAGGAGGATAGGTTTACACTAGGTATGACATTCTTTCAATAACCAAGTCGCCTAATCATTTCGAGCCACACCCTAGCGACACTTTTCCTTGAGTGCTCAAAGTGTGAAAGTTGTCAAAACCTTGATGTTGTGTATCTTTGATCCTATGGCACCTATAGACAAGAATTTTAATAACCTATAGGGTCGTGTGATGCCCCTATTAAACATATGTGACAATCATATAGACTTGGTTTGTACAAAATAGATTAAAATTGTTGTTTGCAAACAAATTAGGCTTCATTTTAGGATAGCAATGATCAAATGGAGTGATCAGACCCTAAGATCAATAAAGAATGTGTAAATAGACAAATATAACATTTCTAAACACTCTTCTAAAAGAAATAAGTCATTCATGCACTCGATTTCACAAAAATACAATTTACATGTGTGGAATAAGTATGAGACTTGGCATTTTTTTTTAAACCTATAAGCATCAACGATCTTTCTCTTTGACAAATTTTGAAAGGGTTTTCATGTTACCATGGTCTATAACAAACTTTAAATGATATTATTCAAATCAAAGCCACCTTCTTGAACTATGCTTTCAAGCTAGTTTTTTTTTATGATAAGTTGAAAGTGGTAATAGTTTTTAATAATATGCAAATGTATCACTAACATCACTAATTCACACTCAACCATGCATATAAGAGGCATCTTTGTCTTAGTTTTCTTTCCCATCAATAAATTCCTTTCTTCCTCAACCTTTTGTAGCATGTTATTGACTTATAGCCATGATTCTTCTCATTTGTGCATGCTCCCTTGAGTACAAACGTAAATATGATTAATGATGTTTTACCTTATATGTTTTATATGTGATTACCACAAATAGCACTTCACATTATTCATCTTTAAATATAATATATAATAGGTTGGAAATAAAAAAGTCTTAAGTTTTATGATTATTATTATATTGTTTGGGTCCAAGGAAATAATGTAATACTATTGTGATTTTGATGTTTTTTTAAATATGATGTGATTATTTTATTTTTTGAGTGAATGGGTATAAAAGAAAAGTAATTTGAATTTTAAAGGTAGTTTAGAGGGTCCAAATTTAATGTAAGAGTTGACATCTGCCTTGTACTTGAAAGAAAGAAAAAACATGATTAAAAGAGTAATTTCTTTCTTAAGTATATATGTAGACTAGTGCAAAATAAGACTTTCTAACTTAGTCTAACACTAATAAACTAACTCTAACTAAAGTGAAGAGACTAGTTGTTGAAACTAAAAATGTAACTAAGATAATGTTACTACTATTTGTCTCCATGGACTATGAAAAAATTGAAATTCTAGGCATGAAAATACATATATTTACTAGTTACCAAGTTATGAAGTTGAATTGTAGAATGAAAATTGATTTCAAATAAAAATGTAATAATAATTGTAGACAAAACCTATAGAATATATATATCTCACATAGAAAAATGTTCATACAATTAGAGAATCTCAATTTCAATCATCAAATGTATATATGTGATTCTGGATAATAGTTGTAATATGGTTTGCATTAACCAAAAAAGTCATAAAGTCATATGAAGTTTCATGTCAATAAGAGTATAGCATATATATTGTTTGAACATGTAAAATATTTGAACTATGATAATTAAATAATTAAATTAAATGATTTTAAGAATGTAAATTATAAAAATATTAGAAAAACAATGAATTTACACAAAACACATGAATTTATGTGGGGAAAACCATTACTGGTAAAAAACCCCCACAAATATAGCATCTATATTATAAGAACACAACTTGGGGATACTTCTCTTCAAACTTTCACAGGCCTCTCCAATAATTTACATAAATTCAATAATATTTGACACCACCCAAAATGGTGAGGAATTCTCCATTAAATATAGGGAGAAAGGTTGGTAAAATACCTTAAAGGGTAGTTTCCATACCTTTTCAATAACAATCTTGTTCACAATTATCGACACCTAAAAGTTGCACAACAAATTAAGTAAATTTTATTCATTTAATTATCCGTAATTCTTCATATTAATTAAACTAAGGTTTAATTGATATCCTCTTTTCTTCTATTTTGGACCATTAATCAAATTAAAGATTTGATTAATATTCCTCTTCTTGTATCTAAGCCATTTAATTAAATTCACATTTAATTAAATCCACCTTCTAGCCATTTTTAATTAAATTCACATTTAATTAAATCCCCCTCCTAGCCATTTAATTAAATACCCCTTCTAGCCTATTTAATTAAATTTACATTTAATTAAAACCACCCACTTGCAAAATTAAAAATTGCATTTAAATAAATCAATATTTATTTAAATCCTACAAATGCAAGTTGCAACCATAATTAAAATAAATTAATTTTATTTTAATGAAATTAAATTTTCCCCCACCCACCTGCGAAATCCTACATCTCCCACTTGCATCCTAAACCTCTTCTAGAGCCTTCTAGATTCTTCTAATCCTATCTTAATTAGCCTAATCCATCTCTTAAACATTTGCACATTCCTTAAGAGAAGTCGCTTCTCAAAAATACCTCAAAGTCTTTGAAATGCATTAAAGGCTTTATGTCCTCAACAAGTTAACCTTTAAAGTCTTCCAAACCATTAATGGTTAACTCAACCCTTCTGACATGGTTAGAGACTTTCTCTCTAACTTAACCCTCATCTAACCCAAGGGTCTCATCAAGCACTTATGGCTTTGACCCTAGTTATCCTATTAACCATTACACAAGAGTTTACCCCTTGGGTAAAAGCTTTATCCAATGGATAACTCTAACCTAACCTTAACCCTTACCTCCTAAGGTAGCCTCCATGTCTTCTCAGATATTTAATGCCTCTTACATCTCCTTTCAAGCAACCTCTTGTTGGAAATTGTCACCATTTCATTGGTGAAAATTATAAACATGGATTGATAACTTTCAATCCTAGCCCTTGTTGAGATTATTCAATCTCAACCCTTCACTGTCCTATTTTTCCTATAAATAGAGCTCTCATTCTTCATTTTCATATATCCAAGTCTTTGTGCATCAAACTTATAGTCTCATTTCATCAATCATTTTTAACCTCTCTTTAATAATAGTAATTAGATCATTTAGTTTTACATATCATGTTAGCTTCATATATATGCTAGTTTAATGACATTTTAAACCATTCTCATGCTAGTTTTAGCTTCATATCAATATCTTGCATCATAGCATTATCTAATTTTCATATCTAGATCATTCACTGAGATAATAGTTGTATCCATTTTGATCTTAGAATCATCACATATCCCCCATTCTTTTGGTAGTCATCCTATAGATCAAGTGCTCTTCCAAGCTAAGAGCCACCTTGATTTGAAGGATCCCTGGAGATAGAGAACAATGAGACATGCTTAAGATCTTTACTTAATTTGTTATCCTAATGATTTTGATCTCTAGCATAATGTCCCATTGGTGTGTTTGTGTTCTTTTCCTCTCTCATGCAGGTATCGCAATCCGAGCTCACATTTGTGGTGCCCACCGTGGGGCTCAAACCCCATTTTTTTAGACATTTCTATTTGTTTCGCAGGATTCACTCCTACAGATTTCAAACACAGAATAGCGCATACGATGGTTCTTTTTGTGCATGCGATGGTTCTTTTCGCGCATACAATAGATCTTACAGTGCATACAACCTTTGTTATCATGCATTTAATTGTCTTTATTGCGCGTTTAAATTGTTTTCCTCGCGCATTTAACTGTTTAGCACATTTAACTATTTTTGTAGCATATTTAACTGTTTCTATTGTGCATGTGATTTTTGTTTTTGCACATATGAAATAGAGGCAAAATTTTGTAATCCAGGGTTGAAAAACTAGGCTTGTAGAAGCTCACCTGAGTTTTTTTTTAGATTTTGCTAACTTCTTTCTTTGCAGATTGCTAACGATTTTATTGCAGACTTGAAGGAGTTAGGATAAGATTTAGTAGTTTCTTTTCTATCTTTTCTTTTTAAGTTGGTTAAAAAGAACTCATCTTCCTATTGGTATAAAAAGAACTTCACATCTCAATTTTGGGCTTAAAATGAACTAAAATTTTCCTTTGGGCTTAAAAAGAACTTCATTGCAAGGTAAAAAAAAGAACAACAAAATCACACTTTTACTTTCTTGCAAGTTAGGATTTACACTTCATATTTGGGCTTAAAAATAACAACAACAAATTTTCAATTTCTTGCAAAAGGATTAAAAAGAGCAATCAACTTTATTATTGCAAATTAAAAAGAACAAGCCATAATTTATCAATTTACCAAGCAATTTACTTTCAAGAAAAATGTGCTTTCATTTTGTTGACTAGGATTTCAGTTTCCTAGTTAGACAACAAATTTCTTTATGGGATAAAAAGAACACCATTCTTGTTGGAGCAACATCTCCAAATAGGACTTAGATAACCATTGCTTTGGAACAAGTTAAAAATAATTATGTTTACTTTGTCTTAAGTGGTAGGTATATGCTCTCCCCTTAATTGGGTGATCAAAAAGACAAATCCACTGTTTCATTGCTTTATTTACTTTCAAGCATTAAAACCTTTAGAGGGTTTTCCTTCCTGAAGCATCGAAAAGGCTAGTGTGAAGGGTACGACCCAAGTGGGGAATGATTTTATCGCCAAGTTTACCAACCCACTATAATCAAATGTGGAGGCTGATTTAAATCTCCTCCAACATAAGTGTGTATTTGATAGCCTTCCCCTAGTATCCTTATGATGCAAAAAGCCTTTGTTCTAAAGTTTGGGAAGCCTCTTAATTGAGTTTATCATTTGTCACGCCGAATGGAATCCTTACTACGAACCTTAGAATTAGAAGCTTTGAACCAAGTCAGTTGTCATACATTGGCAATGCCATAGTGCAAGAGTGGGGAATAATCTGCCCCCAAGATCACTCACCATATATCTCCCAAGATAAGTACTCAGCTGTGAAGAAATTTACTTTGGGTTAATTTCTTGCAAAAGACAAAAAAATGAGCACCCTTTAGGGGGTGACATGGTTGTTTGAGCTGATGGAGTATAGTGGGCTATGATATTGTCAATGACCTTTGAATAAAGAGTCTATCTGATGTGTCTTTTGTTGTAAATCAAACCAGTGATAATATTGGGGATTTGAAAACATCCTCACAAAACATACACTCAATGTTTAGCATAGGGGTGATCATTATTTTCATGTGTGTTATGTATTCTTGTCATAAACATTAAAACATCTTGAAAATCAATCGATACAACAATCAAGTTCAAAATAAAGAGCAAAGAGAAAACCTTAGAGAGAAGAGAATTTCCAAATCCAAATAAGCACCCTTGGAAAGAGATATCAAATCTTCAACTATCTTGAGATCAGATTTCATCCAACAAAATTAAGGAGTATCAAAATAGTGATCAAAGGTTCCACCATCCAATGAATCCTATCAAAATAATATATAGTTAGGTTCCCAAGTTATCAAATTAAAGCTTCTACATCATGAAACTTGACTCATATCATTTGGCACACTTTTTCGTAGAATCGAATCAAATTAAACTTCTATTTGATAAGTAAACTCAAGTTTCCAAAACAAAGTATCCATATCCAACATCAATATTAACATTGATCATTTGTATATGACCACTCCCCATATTTTGAGAAGAAGAAGTCTTCATCAAAAGACTTAATTGAAGAAGAGACAACCTAGTTCTAAGGCACTTATCAAGAGGAGTAAATTTCGCTATATCAACCGTTAACTCTTTACATCACATCATGCATTCTTGTGTCATATGTGGTTGTATATCCAAGAAAAAACCAATGAATTTGACAAAGAACATTTGAGAAGTAGGGCTTACATTCAAAAAGAAGCATTCAACCAATGCCTTAATAGGGGAGGAAGGATTAACCCAGCCTTGCTTTCAAAGTTTCTTATCACTTACAACAAATCTCGACCTGAGCCACCAAATCCACCAAGAATCCCAATAGAAGAAGAAGAATTCACTACTGTAGAGATATATTAATGCATGTTGTCACTCGATCTCAGAGAAACAAAAAGAAGGAATCACAACCAGAATCAAGCATGAGTCATAGATTGTCCAATCCTTTTGATGAATATTCAAATATGGGAGAAACAGAGATCACCAAAGATATTCTCCAAGAATGTCAAGAGAATGCGGCTTTCCAAAAACTCATAGAAAGACTCATAGAAGCGGATAAGCAAGAATATCTACTCATGCTAACTAGTAAAGGAGTCAATATTCCTAAGGATTTTGACATAGAAAAATTAAGGAATACAGATGAGATAATTTCACAAAAAAGGGCCAAAAACTATACTTACAATCAAGAACAACTGAGAGAAAAAGATGCACATGATCAAGAAAACATACGCAATTGAGACCACACCCATGAACAAGATAACACTCACAAACAAGACAATACCCGCAATCAGGACAATCTTAATGCATGAGGGGAAGCTCCCCATCAAAGGACAAATGCACCCCTAGTTGTTCTTACACAATAATTCCAAACACTTCAAAGACAAATGCAGGGCATGCAACAAGGAACCACAATAAGATACTCATTAGATGAAATTTGTCCTTATCCTTTTGATAGGAGATTGAACATGGTACATTTTCCCCCAAATTCAGATATACCAAAGTATGACAAATACGATGGTAAGAGTGATCCCCATGATCATGTTCAGGAATTTTGTACTATGAGCTTGGAGTTTGCTCACAATGACACATACTTAATGAGATTATTCCCAAGAAGTTTGGGAGGGAAAATAATGGAGTGGTTGTCAAAACTCATACCTCCCATCAGATCATTTGATAGGTTAGTGAATAAGTTCATAACCTAATACTCCTATAATATCCAACACGTGATCACCATGATTGATGTGTGCAATATGAAACAAAAGAACAATGAAACATTAATGGTGTTTCTACAATGATGGATGCACATGGTCGCAAGATATCCATGAGATGTGTCTGAAAAGGAAAAGATGGAAATCTTCATAGACAATATGAATAGTGAAATGAGTTATCATCTCAAACTACAATGTATACCATCTTTTGTAAAATTAATAGAGAATGGTATCCAAGTAGAGGAAGCTTCTATCAAGAAAGGAACTTTGAAATTCTTTAAGGAAGGTGTTAGTTCGTCAAATAATAACACCTTTAACAATCAAAACAATAACAACAACCCAGACAAGTCAAGATTTTGGACAAGGAACAAAAATATTGTTAATGATGGGGTAATCAATGCCAACAATGTAAAATCTAAACAACCAGTTTTGACTTTATTAGGTAACCCACCATCCAAAAATGATCAGAGAAGTGCTAATCAAGGAAATAACACTTTTCAATGACATACCAACAAAGGAGCTTCAATGTCAAACAACAAAAATCACCAAGGTAACAACAACAATAACCAAGGGAACAACACAAACCAAAGAGGCAATACTAATACTTTCCCGTATCGACGAATATACACACCATTAGGACAAACCTTGGAATCATCATTTCAAGAACTATTGGCAAATAAGATCATCACATTGTCAGCCACAAGCAACTTTGAGCCCCAAGTCAAACCACCATGGTGGAATGATTCACATTATTGTGATTATCATCGAAACAAGGGGCGTAGCACAAATGATTGCATGAGGTTGAAGAACATAGTTCAAGACATGATAGACAAGGGAGACTTAACAGTCGATGGTCATAAAACCAATGGTAACCATGAAGCTTTCAAAAATCCTCTTCCCAACTATGACAAGGGAGGAGCATCAACATCAAAAAACACCAAAGGAGCTTATATTAATCACATATACAAAAACACCATCAATCACATATCAGCATATGACAATCAAGTGAATATCATAAAAATCAAAGACAAACAAGAACATGCATCGATAAGTGTGACAACAAGAGCACAAATTTATGTCTTGAAGGGGAACACATCAACATCAACAACTCTCCCCAAGACTCAATATAACTTGGTTGACCAACTACAGAGAACACCCGCTCAGATATCTATACTTGAGTTCCTCAAAATTTCACCAAAACACAAGGATATCTTGGAGCAAGCTCTTGTTGAAACAACCATTCCAAATGATCTAGATATTGATCAATTATAAGCCATGGTGGCCCATATGACAGTGCCACATAACATATATTTTTTTGAACACCACGATGTCTCTGAGTCATTCGCATAACACCCCACTACATATCGAGGTCTTAGTCTATAAACATCGGGTAAAAAGAGTATTAGTAGATGGAGGAGTTGGTCTTAATATATGTACCCTCAAGCTTATCCGTGCATTAGGCTTCTCTAAGCAAGCTATTGATCCCAGTAAGAAATCAGTATCAAAGTGTGTGATGATGAAGAAAGATCATCCGAAGGAAGTGTGATACTACCCATTCAGGTAGGTCTGGTACAAAGAGACACAATGTGCCAAGTCTTGGATATAGACTTGACATACAATATACTATTGGGTCATCCATGGATCCATGAAATGCAAGCGGTGCCTTCCACGTACCATCAATGTCTCAAGTTCCCCTACAATGGGCAAGAAATTTCAATATCTTCATATACTAACCCTTTTCAGTTCTACAATGTTATGCGGGTAGCTCAAGATAGCCTAGTTCCACACAACAAGGAGGCCCAAGCTTCCTCGGCATCCAACCATCAAGAAGAACTCAAGTCCCTATCCATGAACTTCAAGAAAAAGATAAAAATAAAGGACCAAGACATGGGAGAATACTCTTTTGATCCCTTGTGTGTATCTAAGTTTCCAACTTCAACAAAGTCTTATGGGCAACCTTCCACATCAAGAAATCAGGCAACACAACCCATCACAAAGTTTGATGGTAAATTTATCTAAATGGGCACATTGGCTGAATAATCAGAAGATAAAGACATCCTTAGTTGGCTATACAAGGATGAAGAAGAAATCAAAGTTGCTTCCCTAGAAGTAGTTGTACCAACAGAACAGTATGGAAATGCATTTCAAATCATGCAACGAATGGGATACAAAGGAAAAGGACCTATTGTCAAGTGCCAAGAAAGAATCATAGAACCCATACAACCTCATTCACAATTTGCAAAAGGAAAAACAAGACTTGGGTATGGACAACATGTTCCACCTGTGCAAAAGAAAAATCACCATCCAAAACCTCAATGGAAAGAAAATAAAAAACATAACAAAGACTCATGGAAAGAAGCACTGAACCAAGCAATAGAAAAGACAAGAAATGAGAAAAAACATGAAGAAAATGAGGGACGACAAGAATAACTTTCCATTAAGGGAGGAAGCTTCTTATAAGAAAGTACAACATGTACAAGAACCTAATCAAACCAAATCCAAGTCGCACATGGAGGATATTGCTACTAAAATAAAGGAAATGGTGTATGAACAAATCCAAAGAGTACAAACAAGCACCAATCCTGAATCGGAACAAGCTACTAAACTTGTGTCAATTATCAGTGATCTTTTCTCACCATACAATATACCTGTTAGATTCAGTGAGGTAACCTAGGACAGTGATTCTAAAACCAATTCCAATGAGTATGAGTGGGATATTTGTTCTGATGTTATTGAAGATATTGAGGTGGATACAATCAACACATACACAACCATTTCTCACAAGGGATAAGGCTCAAGTTCGCAACCATTTGAATTCAGACCACAACATATCTATGAGGCTAGTGAGTATGAGCAACGACAATACAAACAAGGTAATGTTAAGAAGAGTACCATCAAAAACCTCAAGAATATCATAGACCCCACTGATATCCCAAACAACTATGATGATGTCTCCATCATGACACTTACAGCAGTTGATCTTAACCTACCAAATGACTCCTTACCACTCATATATCCTTATCTCATAGACTGGGAAGAACCCGAGCATCATGATATACCACTATTCCAAAATGATAAATCAGTTGTCCAATATCTGTGCTTAGTCAACCCAAAAACATGCTCCACCAGTAAACCACATAATGATATCCACAATCAGGGGAGTGCCAAGTCTCTCAATCGCAAAAATGAAATAAAAAATGGATCTAATAGTGAAAACCATTTAATGGCAGTGTTAGATCGCAAAAACAAAAAAGTAAAAATAAAGGACGTATTTGAAGGTCAAAACCTTTTTGAGGCACCTAAAAATGGGAGACTTGAAACTCTTCCTAAACATTACCAAGAGAGGTCACCAATCTTGATTGAGCCAACTCAATCAATAAATATTGGCACTGAAGTGGCAGCCAAAACCATACATCTAGCAGAATCACTCACAGAAAAAGAAAAAACAAATTTTGTCAAATTCTTCGAGGAGAAGAAAATCAATTTTGCTTGGTCTTATGCTAACATGCTAGGGGTAGATCCGAATCTAATCATACTTCACTTGTCTGTCACTCCTGAAGCTAAACCTGTCAAGCAAAAATAAAGGAAGATGAATCCACATGTGGCATTATTAGTCAAAGAAGAAGTGAAGAAGTTATTAGATGTCAGATTCATCTAGCCTATAAACTATGCGGAATGGATCTCAAACATTGTACTAGTTTCCAAACTAGATAAAAGCATAAGGATTTGCATAGACTTCAGAGACCTAAATAAGGCATCTCTGGAGGGTGACTTTCCTTTGCCAAGAATCAACACCATTGTTGATCTAACAGTAGGACACACAATGCTATCTCTCATGGATGGTTTCTTGAGCTATAACCAAATCAAGATAGCTGAAGAGGATCAAGATAAAACTGCATTCACATGTCCATGGGGAACATATTGTTGGAAAGTCATGCCTTTTGGCTTGAAAAATGTTGGTAAAACTTATCAAAGAGCCATGACAACAATCTTCCATGACATGATGCATACTTTCATGGAGGATTATGTAGATAATTTGCTAGCTAAATCATTCACAAGAGCTGAACACTTGGACATCCTAGAAAATATTTCAATGATTGGAGCAATTCAATGTTAGATTAAACCCTAAGAAGTGTGTCTTCGAGGTCACATCCGACAAACTGTTGGGCTACATTGTATCACAAAAAGGCATCAAAGTGGATCGAGAAAAGGTTCAGGCTATCATGGAGATGCCACCTCCTAAAAACATTAGCCAACTACAATCTCTACAGGGCAAGCTACAATCCATCAGAGGATTTATTGCTTAGTTAGCAGATAAATGGCTTCCATTCAATCATCTACTTCATAAGAATATACCTTTCAGATTGGAAGACAAATGTGTAGAATCATTCCACCAGCTCAAACAATAACTGATGAATCCACTAGTTTTGGTACCACCAATAGTGAGAAAACCACTCAGCCT